>NC_056749.1:60294551-60428448 GCF_019279795.1 Protopterus annectens | reverse complement strand
TGCAGTGGCAAACCCAGCCCTAGACGTAGAATAAAGAGGCAAATGATAATGCTTCGTAAAGGTATGTACAGAACTCCAGGTAGCTGCCTCTAGAATGTCTTTAGTAGCTACCCCTCTTAAAAAAGCAGTAGATGTGGCCGTAGCCCTAGTAGAATGAGGCCTGATCCCAACTGGAACCTCTTTACCATGATGAGAATAACAAAAAGCAATACAATGGCCAATCCATTGGAAATAGTTTGTTTGAGACAGCCTTTCCACGGGAAGTCACAGCAAACGAAACAAACAACTGATGAGAACTTCTGAACTCTTTGGTTCTGAACAAATAATATCGTAACTGCCTATGTACATCCAAAGAATGCAAAGCTTTTTCCCTTCAGTTTGGGGTCAGCATAAAAGTAGGCAAATGTATAGACTGGTTCAATGCCACATTAGAAACCACTTTAGGCAGAAAAGTAGGATTAGTACGAAGGAAACTCTGTCCCTGTGAAAAATCAGAAAAGGTTCCACTGCCATGAGAGCCTGTAATTCAGATACCCTTCTAGCAGAAGTAACAGCCAACAAAAAAGCAGTCTTCCAAGACAACAACTTCAAGTCAGTCGTAGCTGCAGGTTCAAAAGGAGGCAGAGTCAGCTTCTCCAAAACAAAATTAAGATCCCAAGCAGGAATAGCCCTCCATTGGGGTCTTATATTCTTTGCCCTCTAAGAAATTGTTTAAGCAATGGATGTGAAAATAAAGGAGGGTCACCAGCATAGTGAGCAGAAATAGCTGCAGCATGCACTTTAATAGAAGAAAGACAAACCCTTGTCCAATAACATAGTCAAATATTGCAATGTACAACTCAAATCAGGCAATGTGACCTCAAAGCCTTTAGCTGAACTCCAAAAGAAAAATCTCTTCCATTTATCAGCATAAACTTTTCGAGTACTAGGATGGCTTCCAAAAGAACATCAAAACTTGTTGAGGGAGCTGAAGGCCCTCATTCTCTAAAACTGAATGTGCCAGGCTGTCAGGTGCAGGGATCGCACCCTGACATTGAGAAAATGATTGTTTTCTTGAGACAATAAGTGAGGAATCCGTGGTAATGGCCAAGGGGCCTCCTGAATTAAACTCCTCAACAGAGGGTACCAATGCTGACGAGGCCAATCCGGTGCTATAAGGATCATGCACGGTTTGTCCCTCCTGACTTTCAACAGGACTTTTGGAAGAAGAGGCAGAGGAGGAAAGGCATACACGTGAAGGTTGCTCCAACTGAAGGATAGTGCATCTATTTTCCAGGCTGTCGGATGAAACAGCCTTGTGCAAAACAGAGGTAGTTGGAAATTCAGAGGAGAAGCGAACAGATCTATGTCTGGAGTTCCCCAAGCCATGGTCAACTGTCGAAACACCTGAGGATACATCTTCCATTCGTGAGGATCCACCATTTGACTGCTCAGAACATCTGCTAACGAATTTTGTTCCCTGGCAGAAACTGTGCTCGAAGAGTGATGTGCAGATCCAAAGCAGTTTCCCATAACAGCATTGCTTGTCTGCAAAGAGGGTAAGAATGAGTTCCCCCCTGCTTGTTGATGTACCACATGACAGTTGTGTTGTCTGTTCGAACCAACACCAGTCCCGGCGAAGCAGATCCTTGAATGCTTTTAAGGCAAATTGAACTGCCAGCATCTCCTTCATATTGATATGCAAGTGAAGCAACTCCGGGGCCAAAGGTCTTGAATCCATTTTCCTTTGAAATGAGCACCCCAGGCTGACTCCGAGGCGTCTGTCGTTAATATCTGACTTGCCTCTGGTTGGGTCACAGAGAGTCCCTTGTTTAGGTGACATTCCTGAGCCCACCACACAAATTCCTTCTGGATGCAAGGAAGAATCCGAATGACAGTGTCCAAATCGTGGCTGTGTTGAGTCCAAACGCTTTTGAGATACCATTGTAGCTTCCGCATATGCAGTTTGGCATTGGGAAGTACTAGAATGCAAGATGCCATGAACCCCAAGGCTTGAAGGACTGTCCTTGCAGTCAGCCTGGACAGGACTGATAGCTGTAGGAAGTACTGGTGAAGATTTCTTTGTTTGTCCCGGGTAAGAAATGCCATCTGAGTCGCTGTATGCAGACTCACACCCAGAAAACACATCTCTCGTGAGGGTACTAGACTGGACTTTATTTCGTTCACAGAATACCCCAGGCATCTGAAAACTGTCATCACACACTGCAGATGTCGAAGTAGGTTGTGCTTGTCTTGAGCCAGTATCAAACAATCGTCCAGATAGGGATAAATCTGAATTCCCCGTAGTCTGAGAAAAGCTATTACTGGAGCCAGGACTTTCGTGAATACCCTGGGCGCAGTAGATAAGCCAAAGGGCAATGCAGAGAACTGATAATGCAAATTCCCAGTCCGAAACCTCAGGAATTTCCTGCAACTGGGCCTGATAGGAATGTGAAGATAGGCCTCCTTGAGATCCAAAGTCACCATCCAGTGATCCCTGCCCAGCATAGGCAACAGCTGTTGCAGTGTTAACATCTTGAATTTGAATTTCTAGAAAGGTGTTTAGAATGGATAAATCCAGAATGGGCCTCCAAGTATTTCCTTTCTTTGGCACTAAGAAAAGGGAATAAAACCCTGTGCCCTTTCCACGAAGGAACTTCCTGTATTGCTCCCAACTGGAGCAGAGAAGAAATCTGTGCCTGTGCTTCCAATTTTGCTGATGAGGCACATCCGCATACCGTTGAAAGGCGGAAAGTGTGAAAATAAAATTTGCAGCCTCGAGTTACAATGTCCAACACCCATTTGTCCTGGGTAACCAAATGCCAATTTCCGTGAAAAGTCCCAGTTTTCCTCCCAGAGGAGCTGCCAGCAAAGCAGAGTCCGGCAGCCGAAGACACAGGTCATTGGGTCTGCTTCGAAAGGACTGACCCTTGCCCTCCCAGCAGAAGG
Source organism: Protopterus annectens (assembly GCF_019279795.1). NCBI lineage: Eukaryota > Metazoa > Chordata > Ceratodontiformes > Protopteridae > Protopterus > Protopterus annectens. The sequence goes on along the minus strand of NC_056749.1, from coordinate 60,425,520 downwards.
GGTAGAGGAACTCAAAGACCTAGAAGTAACAGGGCCCTGAAAGGAAGCCCTACCTCTACTATGCCTCGACTTGCCTCTAGAATGAAAATCCGAGAGGGAAAAGACCATCCCTTAGCAGGCCAATTCCTATTGAATTTAGGAGGCTGAACCTGTAAAATTCCTTCACTGTCTGCATAGATTTAGCTTTTTCCTCCATTTTTCAAAACTAATTCCACAGGAGGGCCAAAAGAACATCAGACTGCAAAGGAGCATCCATAATGAGCTTTAACATGCTCCGACAAGGACTGATCTTTAAGCCAGGCATGTCTGCGAACAACAGAACTAGTAGCAGCCACCCTGGAAGAAGCTTGTAAAGCATCAAAACCACACTGCAGAGAATGCTTCCCAACCTGGTCTGAAGCATGCACTAAATCCTGAAGCTCCTTACAGTCAATACCTTCAGCTAAAGCATCCACTTTACATTTCAATTGACTTAACAAAAATTCTGATACTTGAGCATATGAAACTGACAATTCAAAGCCCTCATAGCCAAAGTAGAAGAGGTATACAGTTTTACCCCACCTATCCAGGGCCCTAGCATCTTTGTCCAGAGGAACTGGATTCTTAACCACAGAGGCCTTAACGCCCTTGGGGCCTTGAGAAATAGTTTCAGGATCAGCCCTAGGGCTCTTAAACAAGTACTTGTGAGCTTCCGGAACCCTGTAGTATCTATCTGGTTTAACAGGGGCAGGAGGCAGAGAATCGGGTTAAGGGCAGCCTCAGAAAACACATCCTGAACAACATCCAGTACAGGAGGAATAGCCAAGGGCCTGTGCTGAGGCAAAACACAAAATTCTCTCAGCCTTTTACGAGAATCAGAATAATCCTGGCCTCCCATTTGAAATGTTCCCTCATGGAATGCAAAGTTTCAGAGAAAGAAAAATCTTCTGGAGGGGCGCAGAGGAGAAGCATCCTCAGCCTCCGAATCAGAATAGGGAGGAAATCCTGAAGGCTTTCCACAGAGGAATCAGACTCAATGGAAGACTGAACCAAACCCTCCAACTCTGTCTCTACCCTGGGCCTCTTCTGAGGGAGGCATGGAACCTAATTAAAGAAATCAAATCTTCAGCCATCTTCAGCATGTGCTTCCTAGGAGCTGGACCCTGGGGAAAAGCACCCATGGCAGATTTGGACTTAGAATGGCCTTTGCCTAGAGAAGGAGGAGGCTTAAACACCCTCAGGGAGGGAGCCACAGACAACAGAGGAGCACCCTCAACCTGGCCTAACAAAGGAGAAGCCACCCCTGTAGTAACAAAGGCTCCCCTTGACACTCAGGCACACCGTCAGAAAGTGCCACTGAAGCAGCCAGTGGTTCAACAGGACCGGCGTCCGGGCGGACGCCCCATCCTGCTTGGACCGCAAAGACTTTTCTTTGCGCTTCCTAGAAGAGCCAGTCCGGAGAATCCGTCGGCATGTTGTAATTACAACGGTTACCAAACACCAGCCTAGCACAGTCCAACCGGCGTTTAATAGTACGCTTATTAAAAGTAGCACAAAAGCGACACCCAACAACGTCGTGCTCAGGCCCTAAACAAGGAATGCAGAGTGAATGGTAATCCCTATGAGGAATCTGTTTCCCACAAGAAATACAGTTATTAACTTTTTCTGACATCCGACAATACTGAGACAAGAAAAAGACAAAAAATAAAATGTCCCCAATGGGGTACTTAGCCCAACTTGGTCTCCGGTCTGAAACTCGAAAACCGACAATTCCAGAACGCCGAACGGCACTTGCAAATTCTGCTTCTGCTCAGGACAATGCGGCAAGAAAGACTGAAGTTATGGCGTCGGTCATGCGCATTTATACTGACACCACGTCAGTCTCAGACGCCATGACCGATGCCAGATCTAGCCCTTTGGTATTCGGGCCGATGGAGGGCAGCGGAGTACCCATTAGTCAGGACTGCAGCAATGGGAGACGACGAACATCTTACTGGTGGAAACCTTCCCCTGAATCAGTAAGGTCTGACTGTAGTGGGTGCATCACTAGTTAGACCATACTGCTGGCAGCCTGCCTCTGAATCAGAAAGAGCTGACTCCAGAGGTTGCAACACGTTAGACCTTCCTGCTGGCATACTGCCTCTGAATCAGAAAGGGCTGACTCCAGTGGTTGTAGCTCATGTTAGACCTTACAGCTGGCAGTCTGCCTCTGAATCCAAAAAGGGCTGACTCCAGTGGTTGGACCTCATCTTATACTTTATTACGGGCAGCCTGACTATAAATCAGAAATGGCTGACTCCAGTGGTTGCATCTCATGTTAGAGCTTACTACTGGGAGCCTGCCTCTGAATCAGAAAGGACTGACTCCAGTGGGTGCATCACTAGTTAGACCTTACTGCTGGCAGCCTGTCTCTGAATCTGAAAGGGCTGACTCCAGTGGTTGCAACAGATGTTAGACCTTCCTGCTGGCATACTGCCTATGAATCAGAAAGGGATGTCTCCAGAGGTTGCAGCGCATGTTAGACCTTACAGCTGGCAGTATGCCTCTGAATCAGAAATGGCTGACTTCAGTGGTTGCATCTCATGTTAGACCTTACTGTTGGGAGCCTGCCTGTGAATCAGAAAGGGCTGACTCCAGTGGTTGCATTTCATGCTAGACCTTCCTGCTGGTAGCCTGCCTTTGTATCAAGAAGGGCTGACCCCAATGGTTGATTCTCAGGTTAGGTCTTACTGCTGGCACCCTGCCTGCAAATCGGAATGGGCTTACTCCAGAGGTTACATCTCAGGAGAGACCTTACTGCTGGCAGCCTGCCTCTGAATCAGAAAGGTCTGACTCCAGTGTTTGCATCTCATGTTAGACCTTACTGCTGACAGACTGCCTCTGAATCAGAAAGGGCTGTCTCCAGTGGTTGCATCATATGTTAGAGCTTACTACTGGGATCCTGCCTCTGAATCAGAAAGGGCTGACTCCAGTGGGTGCATCACTAGTTAGATGTTACTGCTGGCAGCCTGTCTCTGAATCTGAAAGGGCTGACTCCAGTGGTTGCAACAGATGTTAGACCTTCCTGCTGGCATACTGCCTATGAATCAGAAAGGGATGTCTCCAGAGGTTGCAGCTCATGTTAGACCTTACAGCTGGCAGTCTGCCTCTGAATCAGAAATGTCTGACTCCAGTGGTTGCATCTCATGTTAGACCTTACTGTTGGGAGCCTGCCTGTGAATCAGAAAGGGCTGACTCCAGTGCTTGAATTTCATGCTGGACCTTCCTGCTGGTAGCCTGCCTTTGTATCAAAAAGGGCTGACCCCAATGGTTGATTCTCAGGTTAGGTCTTACTGCTGGCACCCTGCCTGCAAATCGGAATGGGCTTACTCCAGAGGTTACATCTCAGGAGAGACCTTACTGCTGGCAGCCTGCCTCTGAATCAGAAAGGCTTGACTCCAGTGTTTGCATCTCATGTTAGACCTTACTGCTGACAGACTGCCTCTGAATCAGAAAGGGCTGACTCCAGTGGTTGCAGCTCATGTTAGACCTTACTGTTGGCACCTGCCTTTGAATCAGAAAGGGCTGTCTCCAGTGGTTGCATCTCATGTTAGACCTTACTGCTGGCAGAATTCCTGTGACTCAGAATGGGCTGACTCCAGTGGTTGCCTTTAAGGGTTAGACCTTACTGCTGGCACCTGCCTCTGAATCAGAAAGGGCTGACTCCAGTGATTGCATCTCATGTTAGACCTTACTGCTGGTATCCTGCCTCACAGTCATAAAGGGCTGACTCCAGTGGTTGCATCTCATGTTAGACCTTATCGCTGGCAGTCTGCCTCTGAATCAGGTAGCACTGGCTCCAGTGGCTGCACCTCATGTTAGACCTTTCTACTTGATGTCTGCTTCTGAATCAGAAAGGGTTGACTCCAGTGTTTGCATCTCATGTTAGACCTTACTGCTGGCAGTCTGCCTCTGAATCAGGTAGGGCTGGCTCCAGTGGTTGCACTTCATGTTAGACCTTACTGCTGGCAACCTGCCTTTGAATCAGAAAGAGTGACCCCAGTGGTTGCATCTCATGTTAGACCTTACTGCTGGCAGCCTGCCTCTGAATCAAAAAAGACTTACCCCAGGGGTTGCATGTTTTCTTAGACATTACTGTTGTCAGCCTGCCTCTGAATCAGAAAGGACTGAGTCCAGTGGTTGCATCTCATGTTATAACTTACTGCTTGCAGCCTGCCTCTGAATCAGAAAGGGCTGACTCCAGAGAGTGCATCATTAGTTAGACCTTGCTGTTGGCAGCCTGCCTCTGAATCAGAAAGAGCTGACTCCAGAGGTTGCAACACATGTTAGACCTTACAGCTGGCAGTCTGCCTCTGAATCCGAAAAGGGCTTACTCCAGTGGTTGGACCTCATGTTATACCTTACTACTGGCAGCCTGAGTCTGAATCTGAAATGGCTGACTCCAGTGGTTACATCTCATGTTAGATCTTACTGCTGGGAGCCTGTCTCTGAATCAGAAAGGGCTGACTCCAGTGGTTGCATTTCATGCTAGACATTCCTGCTGGCAGCCTGCCTTTGTATCAAAAAGGGCTTACTCCAGAGATTGCATCTTGGGAGAGACCTTACTGCTGGCAACCTGCCTCTGAATCAGAAGGGGTTGACTCCTGTGGTTGCAGCTCATGTTAAACCTTACAGCTGGCAGTCTGCCTCTGAATCCGAAAAGGGCTGACTCCAGTGGTTGGACCTCATGTTATACCTTACTACTGGCAGCCTGACTCTGAATCAGAAATGGCTGACTCCAGTGTTTGCATCTCATATTAGACCTTACTGCTGACAGACTGCCTCTGAATCAGAAAGGGCTGACTCCAGTGGTTGCATCACATGTTAGAGCTTACTACTGGGATCCTGCCTCTGAATCAGAAAGGGCTGACTCCAGTGGTTGCATCACTAGTTAGACGTTACTGCTGGCATCCTGTCTCTGAATCTGAAAGGGCTGACTCCAGTGGTTGCATCTCATGTTAGACCTTACTGCTGGCAGAATTCCTGTGACTCAGAATGGGCTGACTCCAGTGGTTGGCTTTAAGGGTTAGACCTTACTGCTGGCACCTGCCTCTGAATCAGAAAGGGCTGACTCCAGTGATTGCATCTCATGTTAGACCTTACTGCTGGTAGCCTGCCTCACAGTCATAAAGGGCTGACTCCAGTGGTTGCATCTCATGTTAGACCTTATTGCTGGCAGTCTGCCTCTGAATCAAGTAGGGCTGGCTCCAGTGGCTGCACCTCATTCATGTTAGACCTTTCTACTTGATGTCTGCTTCTGAATCAGAAAGGGTTGACTCCAGTGTTTGCATCTCATGTTAGACCTTACTGCTGGCAGTCTGCCTCTGAATCAGGTTGGGCTGGCTCCAGTGGTTGCACTTCATGTTAGACCTTACTGCTGGCAACCTGCCTTTGAATCAGAAAGAGTGACCCCAGTGGTTGCATCTCATGTTAGACCTTACTGCTGGCAGCCTGTCTCTGAATCAAAAAAGACTTACCCCAGGGGTTGCATGTTTTCTTAGACATTACTGTTGTCAGCCTGCCTCTGAATCAGAAAGGACTGAGTCCAGTGGTTGCATCTCATGTCATAACTTACTGCTTGCAGCCTGCCTCTGAATCAGAAAGGGCTGACTCCAGAGGGTGCATCATTAGTTCGACCTTGCTGTTGGCAGCCTGCCTCTGAATCAGAAAGAGCTGACTCCAGAGGTTGCAATACATGTTAGACCTTACAGCTGGCAATCTGCCTCTGAATCAGAAGGGGGTGAGTCCTGTGGTTGCAGCTCATGTTAAACCTTACAGCTGGCAGTCTGCCTCTGAATCCGAAATGGGCTGACTCCAGTGGTTGGACCTCATGTTATACCTTACTACTGGCAGCCTGACTCTGAATCAGAAATGGCTGACTCCAGTTGTTGCATCTCATGTTAGACCTTACTGCTGGCAGCCTGCCTCTGAATCAGAAACGGCTGACACCAGTGGTTGCATCTCAGGTTAGACCTTACTGCTGGCAGCCTGCTTGTGAATCAGAATGGGCTGACTCCAGAGGATGCATCTCAGGATAGCCATTATCGCTGGCAGCATGCCTGTGACTCAGAATTGGCTGACTCCAGTGGTTGCATCTAAGGGTAGACATTACTACTGGCAGACAGCCTCTAAATCATAAGGGGCTGACTCCAGTGGTTACAGCTCAAGTTAGACATTAGAACTGGCAGCCTGCCTCTAAATCAGAACGGGCTGACTCCAGTGATTGCATCTCAGGTTAGACCTTTCTGCTTGCAGCCTGCCTCTGAATCATGTTAGACCTTACTGGGCAGCCTGCCTGTGAATCAGAAGGGGCTGAGTCCAGAAGTTGCATGTCAGGTTATACCATACAGCTGGCAGTCTTTTTATGACTCAGAAGGGGCTGATGAAAGTGGTTCCATCTCAGAGTAGACCTTACTGCTGGCAGCCTGGCTGTGAATCAGAAGGGGCTGACTCCAAAGGTTACAGTTCAGGTTAGAACTTACTTCTGGAAGCCTGCCTGTTAATCAAAAAGGGCTGAATCCGTGGTTGCATCTCATGTTAGACCTTACTGCTGGCAGTCTGCCTCTGAATCAGAGAGGGCAGACTCCAGTGGTTGCATCTCATGTTAGACCTTACTGCTGGCAGCCTGCCTCACAGTCATAAAGGGCTGACTCCAGTGGTTGCATCTCATGTTAGACCTTACTGCTGGCAGTCTGTCTCTGAATCAGGAAGGGCTGGCTCCAGTGGTTGCACCTCATGTTAGACATTTCTGCTTGATGCCTGCCTCTGAATTAGAAAGGGTTGACTCCAGTGGTTGCATCTCATGTTATACCTTACTGCTGGCAGTCTGCTTCTGAATCAGGTAGGGCTGGCTCCAGTGATTGCACCTCATGTTAGACATTTCTGCTTGATGCCTGCCTCTGAATTAGAAAGAGTGACCCCAGTGGTTGCATCTCATGTTAGACCTTACTGTTGTCAGCCTGCCTCTGAATCAGAAAGGACTGAGTCCAGTGGTGGCATCTCAGGTTAGACCTTACTGCTGGCAGAATTCCTGTGAATCAGAATGGGCTGACTCCAGTGGTTGCCTTTTAGGGTTAGACGTTACTGCTGGCACCTGCCTCTGAATCAGAAAGGGCTGACTCCAGTGATTGTATCTCATGTTAGACCTTACTGCTGGTATCCTGCCTCACAGTCATAAAGGGCTGACTCCAGTGGTTGCATCTCATGTTAGACCTTATCGCTGGCAGTCTGCCTCTGAATCAGGTAGGGCTGGCTCCAGTGGCTGCACCTCATGTTAGACTGTTCCACTTGATGTCTGCCTCTGAATCAGAAAGGGTTGACTCCAGTGTTTGCATCTCATGTTAGACCTTACTGCTGGCAGTCTGCCTCTGAATCAGGTAGGTCTGGCTCCAGTGGTTGCACTTCATGTTAGACCTTACTGCTGGCAACCTGCCTTTGAATCAGAAAGAGTGACCCCAGTGGTTGCATCTCATGTTAGACCTTACTGCTGGCAGCCTGCCTCTGAATCAAAAAAGGCTTACCCCAGGGGTTACATGTTTTCTTAGACATTACGGTTGTCAGCCTGCCTCTGAATCAGAAAGGACTGAGTCCAGTGGTTGCATCTCATGTTATAACTTACTGCTTGCAGCCTGCCTCTGAATCAGAAGGGGCTGACTCCAGAGGCTGCATCATTAGTTAGACCTTACTGTTGGCAGCCTGCCTCTGAATCACAAAGAGCTGACTCCAGAGGTTGCAACACATGTTAGACCTTACAGCTGGCAGTCTGCATCTGAATCTGAAAAGGGATTACTCCAGTGGTTGGACCTCATGTTATACCTTACTACTGGCAGCCTGACTCTGAATCAGAAATGGCTGACTCCAGTGGTTACATCTCATGTTAGATCTTACTGCTGGGAGCCTGTCTCTGAATCAGAAAGGGCTGACTCCAGTGGTTGCATTTCATGCTAGACCTTCCTGCTGGCAGCCTGCCTTTGTATCAAAAAGGGCTTACTCCAGAGGTTGCATCTTGGGAGAGACCTTACTGCTGGCAACCTGCCTCTGAATCAGAAGGGGTTGACTCCTGTGGTTGCAGCTCATGTTAAACCTTACAGCTGGCAGTCTGCCTCTGAATCCGAAAAGGGCTGACTCCAGTGGTTGGACCTCATGTTATACCTTACTACTGGCAGCCTGACTCTGAATCAGAAATGGCTGACTCAAGTTTTTGCATCTCATGTTAGACCTTACTGCTGGGAGCCTGCCTCTGAATCAGAAAGGGGTGACTCCAGTGGTTCATCCCATGTTAGACCTTCCTGCTGGCAGCCTGCCTCTGAATCAGAAATGGCTGCCACCAGTGGTTGCATCTCAGGTTAGACCTTACTGCTGGCAGCCTGCTTGTGAATCAGAATGGGATGACTCCAGAGGATGCATCTCAGGATAGCCATTACCGCTGGCAGCATGCCTGTGACTCAAAATTGGATGACTCCAGTGGTTGCATCTAAGGGTAGACATTACTACTGGCAGCCTGCCTCTGATTAATAAGGGGCTGACTCCAGTGGTTACAACTCAAGTTAGACATTAGAACTGGCAGCCTGCCTCTAAATCAGAATGGGCTGACTCCAGTGATTTCATCTCAGGTTAGACCTTCCTGCTTGCAGCCTGCCTTTGAATCAGAAAGGGCTGACTCCAGTGACTGCACCTCATGTTAGACCTTACTGGGCAGCCTGCCTGTGAATCAGAAGGGGCTGACTCCAGAGGTTGCATGTCAGGTTATACCATACAGCTGGCAGTCTTTTTATGACTCAGAAGGGGCTCTCGAAAGTGGTTCCATCTCAGAGTAGACCTTACTGCTGGCAGCCTGGTTTTGAATCAGATGGGGCTGACTCCAAAGGTTACAGTTCAGGTTAGAACTTACTTCTGGAAGCCTGCCTGTTAATTAAAAAGGCTGACTCCGTGGTTGCATCTCATGTTAGACCTTACTGCTGGCAGCCTGCCTCTGAATCAGAAAGGGCTGACTCCAGTGGTTGCAGCTCATGTTAGACCTTACAGCTGGCAGTCTGCCTCTGAATCCAAAAGGGGCTGACTCCAGTGGTTGGACCTCATGTTATCCCTTATTACGGGCAGCCTGACTCTAAATCAGAAATGGCTGACTCCAGTGGTTGCATCTCATGTTAGACCTTACTGCTGCCAGCCTGTGCTTGAATCAAAAAGGGCTGACTCCAGTGGATGCATCACTAGTTAGACCTTTCTGCTGGCAGCCTGTCTCTGAATCTGAAAGGGCTGACTCCAGTGGTTGCAAGAGATGTTAGACCTTCCTGCTGGCATACTGCCTATGAATCAGAAAGCGATGTCTCCAGAGGTTTCAGCTCATGTTAGACCTTACAGCTGGCAGTCTGCCTCTGATTCCGAAAAGGGCCGACTCCAGTGGTTGCATCTCATGTTAGACCTTACTGTTGGGAGCCTGCCTCTGAATCAGAAAAGGCTGACTCCAGTGGTTGCATTTCATGCTAGACCTTCCTGCTGGTAGCCTGCCTTTGTATCAGAAAGGGCTGACCCCAATGGTTGATTCTCAGGTTAGGCCTTACTGCTGGCACCCTGCCTGCAAATCGGAATGGGCTTACTCCAGAGGTTACATCTCAGGAGACACCTTACTGCTGGCAGCCTGCCTCTGAATCAGAAAGGCCTGACTCCAGTGTCTGCATCTCATGTTAGACCTTACTGCTTGCAGACTGCCTCTGAATCAGAAAGGGCTGACTCCAGTGGTTGCAGCTCATGTTAGACCTTACTGTTGGCACCTGCCTTTCAATTAGAAAGGGCTGACTCCAGTGGTTACATCTCATGTTCGAACTTACTGCTTGCAGCCTGCCTCTGAATCAGAAAGGGCTGACTCCAGAGGTTGCATCTCAGGTTAGACCTTACCGCTGGCAGAATTCCTGTGAATCAGAATGGGCTGACTCCAGTGGTTGCCTTTAAGGGTTAGACCTTACTGCTGGTAGCCTGCCTCACAGTCATAAAGGGCTGACTCCAGTGGTTGCATCTCATGTTAGACCTTATCGATGTCAGTCTGCCTCTTAACCAGGTAGGGCTTGCTCCGGTGGCTGCACCTCATGTTAGACCTTTCTACTTGACGTCTGCCTCTGAATCAGAAAGGGTTGACTCCAGTGTTTGCATCTCATGTTAGACCTCACTGCTGGCAGTCTGCCTCTGAATCAGGCAGGGCTGGCTCCAGTGGTTGCACTTCATGTTAGACCTTACTGCTGGCAACCTGCCTTTGAATCAGAAAGAGTGACCCCAGTGGTTGCATCTCATGTTAGACCTTACTGCTGGCAGCCTGCCTCTGAATCAAAAAAGGCTTACCCCAGGGGTTGCATGTTTTCTTAGACATTACTGTTGTCAGCCTGCCTCTGAATCAGAAAGGACTGAGTGCAGTGGTTGCATCTCATGTTATAACTTACTGCTTGCAGCCTGCCTCTGAATCAGAAAGGGCTGACTCCAGAGGGTGCATCATTAGTTAGACCTTACTGTTGGCAGCCTGCCTCTGAATCAGAAAAAGCTGACTCCAGTGTTTGCAACACATGTTAGACCTTACAGCTGGCAGTCTGCCTCTGAATTCGAAAAGGGCTTACTCCAGTGGTTGGACCTCTTGTTATACCTTACTACTGGCAGCCTGACTCTGAATCAGAAATGGCTGACTCCAGTGGTTACATCTCATGTTAGACCTTACTGCTGGGAGCCTGTCTCTGAATCAGAAAGGGCTGACTCCAGTGGTTGCATTTCATGCTAGACCTTCCTGCTGGCAGCCTGCCTTTGTATCAAAAAGGGCTTACTCCAGAGATTGCATCTTGGGAGAGACCTTACTGCTGGCAACCTGCCTCTGAAGCAGAAGGGGGTGAGTCTTGCGGTTGCAGCTCATATTAAACCTTACAGCTGGCAGTCTGCCTCTGAATCCGAAATGGGCTGACTCCAGTGGCTGGACCTCATGTTATACCTTACTACTGGCAGCCTGACTCTGAATCAGAAATGGCTGACTCCAGTGGTTACATCTCATGTTAGACCTTACTGCTGGGAGCCTGTCTCTGAATCAGAAAGGGCTGACTCCAGTGGTTGCATCTCATGTTAGACCTTACTGCTGGCAGCCTGCCTCTGAATCAGAAAGGGCTGACTCCAGTGGTGCATCCCATGTTAGACCTTCCTGCTGGCAGCCTGCCTCTGAATCAGAAATGGCTCCACCAGTGGTTGCATCTCAGGATAGCCATTACCGCTGGCAGCATGCCTCTGACTCAGAATTGGCTGACTCCAGTGGTTGCATCTAAGGGTAGACATTACTACTGGCAGCCTGCCTCTGAATCATAAGGGGCTGACTCCAGTGGTTACAGCTCAAGTTAGACATTAGAACTGGCAGCCTGCCTCTAAATCAGAACGGGCTGACTCCAGTGATTGCATCTCAGGTTAGACCTTCCTGCTTGCAGCCTGCCGCTGAATCAGAAAGGGCTGACTCCAGTGATTGCACCTCATGTTAGACCTTACTGGGCAGCCTGCCTGTGAATCAGAAGGGGCTGATTCCAGAGGTTGCATGTCAGGTTATACCATACAGCTGGCAGTCTTTTTATGACTCAGAAGGGGCTGATGAAAGTGGTTCCATCTCAGAGTAGACCTTACTGTTGTCAGCCTGCCTCTGAATCAGAAAGGACTGAGTCCAGTGGTGGCATCTCAGGTTAGACCTTACTGCTGGCAGTCTGCCTCTGAATCAGAAAGGGCTGAATCCAGTGGCTGCATCTCATGTTAGACCTTACTCCTGGTAGCTGCCTCTGAATCAGAAAGGGCTGTCTTCAGTGATTGTATCTCATGTTAGACCTTACTACTAGCAGCCTGCCTCTGAATCAGGTAGTGCTGGCTCCAGTGGTTGCACCTCATGCTAGACCTTTCTGCTTCATGCCTGCCTCAGAATGAGAAAGGGCTGACTCCAGTGGTTGCATGTCATGTTAGACCTTACTGCTGGTAGTCTGCCTGTGAATCTGGTAGTGCTAGCTCCAGTGTTTGCATGTCATGTTAGACCTTACTGCTGGTAACCTGCCTCTGAATCAGAAAGAGTGACACCTGTGGTTGCATCTCATGTTAGACCTTACTGCTGGCAGCCTGCTTGTGAATCAAAAAAGGCTTACCCCAGGGGTTGCATGTTTTGTTAAAGATTACTGTTGTCAGCCTGCCTCAGAATCAGAAAGGACTGAGTCCAGTGGTTGCATCTCATGTTATAACTTACTGCTGGCATCCTGCCTCTGAATCAGAAAGGGCTGACTCCTGTGGTTGCATCTCTTGTTAGACCGTACTGCTGGCAGCCTGCCTGCAAATCAGAATGGGCTTACTCCAGAGGTTGCATCTCGGGAGATACCTTATTGCTGACAGCCTGCCTTTGAATCAGAAAGGGCTGACTCCAGTGGTTGCATCTCATGTTAGACCTTACTGCTTGCAGCCTGCCTCTGAATCAGAAATGTCTGACTCCAGTGATTGCATCTCATGTTAGACCTTACTGCTGGTAGCCTGCCTCACAGTCATAAAGGGCTGACTCCAGTGATTGCATGTCAGGTTAGACCTTCCTGTTGGCAGCCTGCCTCTGAATCAGGTAGGGCTGGCTCCAGTGGCTGCACCTCATGTTAGACCTTTCTACTTGATGCCTGCCTCTGAATCAGAAAGGGTTGACTCCAGTGTTTGCATCTCATGTTAGACCTTACTGCTGGCAGTCTGCCTCTGAATCAGGTAGGGCTGGCTCCAGTGGTTGCACTTCATGTTAGACCTTACTGCTGGCAACCTGCCTTTGAATCCAAAAGAGTGAACCCAATGGTTGCATCTCATGTTATACCTTACTCCTGGCAGCCTGCCTCTGAATCAAAAAAGGCTTACCCCAGGGGTTGCATGATTTCTTAGATGTTACTGTTGTCAGCCTGCCTCTGAATCAGAAAGGACTGAGTCCAGTGGTTGCATCACATGTTAGACCTTACAGCTGGCAGTCTGCCTCCGAATCCGAAAAGGGCTTACTCCAGTGGTTGGACCTCATGTTATACCTTACTACTGGCAGCCTGACTCTGAATTAGAAATGGCTGACTCCAGTGGTTACATCTCATGTTAGACCTTACTGCTGGGAGTCTGTCTCTGAATCAGGAAGGGCTGACTCCAATGGTTGCATTTCATGCTAGACCTTCCTGCTGGCAGCCTGCCTTTGTATGAAAAAGGGCTTACTCCAGAGGTTGCATCTTGGGAGAGACCTTACTGCTGGCAACCTGCCTCTGAATCAGAAGGGGGTGACTCCTGTGGTTGCAGCTCATGTTAAACCTTACAGCTGGCAGTCTGCCTCTGATTCTGAAAAAAGCTGACTCCAGTGGTTGGACCTCATGTTATACCTTACTACTGGCAGCCTGACTGAATCAGAAATGGCTGACTCCAGTTGTTGCATCTCATGTTAGACCTTACTGCTGGGAGCCTGCCTCTGAATCAGAAAGGACTGAGTCCAGTGGTTGCATCTCATGTTATAACTTACTGGTGGAAACCTTCCCCTGAATCAGTAAGGTCTGACTGTAGTGGGTGCATCACTAGTTAGACCATACTGCTGGCAGCCTGTCTCTGAATCAGAAAGAGCTGACTCCAGAGGTTGCAACACGTTAGACCTTCCTGCTGGCATACTGCCTCTGAATCAGAAAGGGCTGACTCCAGTGGTTGTAGCTCATGTTAGACCTTACAGCTGGCAGTCTGCCTCTGAATCCAAAAAGGGCTGACTCCAGTGGTTGGACCTCATCTTATACTTTATTACGGGCAGCCTGACTATAAATCAGAAATGGCTGACTCCAGTGGTTGCATCTCATGTTAGAGCTTACTACTGGGAGCCTGCCTCTGAATCAGAAAGGGCTGACTCCAGTGGGTGCATCACTAGTTAGACCTTACTGCTGGCAGCCTGTCTCTGAATCTGAAAGGGCTGACTCCAGTGGTTGCAACAGATGTTAGACCTTCCTGCTGGCATACTGCCTATGAATCAGAAAGGGATGTCTCCAGAGGTTGCAGCTCATGTTAGACCTTACAGCTGGCAGTATGCCTCTGAATCAGAAATGGCTGACTTCAGTGGCTGCATCTCATGTTAGACCTTACTGTTGGGAGCCTGCCTGTGAATCAGAAAGGGCTGACTCCAGTGGTTGCATTTCATGCTAGACCTTCCTGCTGGTATCCTGCCTTTGTATCAAAAAGGGCTGACCCCAATGGTTGATTCTCAGGTTAGGTCTTACTGCTGGCACCCTGCCTGCAAATTGGAATGGGCTTACTCCAGAGGTTACATCTCAGGAGAGACCTTACTGCTGGCAGCCTGCCTCTGAATCAGAAAGGTCTGACTCCAGTGTTTGCATCTCATGTTAGACCTTACTGCTGACAGACTGTCTCTGAATCAGAAAGGGCTGTCTCCAGTGGTTGCATCATATGTTAGAGCTTACTACTGGGATCCTGCCTCTGAATCAGAAAGGGCTGACTCCAGTGGGTGCATCACTAGTTAGATGTTACTGCTGGCAGCCTGTCTCTGAATCTGAAAGGGCTGACTCCAGTGGTTGCAACAGATGTTAGACCTTCCTGCTGGCATACTGCCTATGAATCAGAAAGGGATGTCTCCAGAGGTTGCAGCTCATGTTAGACCTTACAGCTGGCAGTCTGCCTCTGAATCAGAAATGTCTGACTCCAGTGGTTGCATCTCATGTTAGACCTTACTGTTGGGAGCCTGCCTGTGAATCAAAAAGGGCTGACTCCAGTGCTTGCATTTCATGCTGGACCTTCCTGCTGGTAGCCTGCCTTTGTATCAAAAAGGGCTGACCCCAATGGTTGATTCTCAGGTTAGGTCTTACTGCTGGCACCCTGCCTGCAAATCGGAATGGGCTTACTCCAGAGGTTACATCTCAGGAGAGACCTTACTGCTGGCAGCCTGCCTCTGAATCAGAAAGGCTTGACTCCAGTGTTTGCATCTCATGTTAGACCTTACTGCTGACAGACTGCCTCTGAATCAGAAAGGGCTGACTCCAGTGGTTGCAGCTCATGTTAGACCTTACTGTTGGCACCTGCCTTTGAATCATAAAGGGCTGTCTCCAGTGGTTGCATCTCATGTTAGACCTTACTGCTGGCAGAATTCCTGTGACTCAGAATGGGCTGACTCCAGTGGTTGCCTTTAAGGGTTAGACCTTATTGCTGGCACCTGCCTCTGAATCAGAAAGGGCTGACTCCAGTGATTGCATCTCATGTTAGACCTTACTGCTGGTAGCCTGCCTCACAGTCATAAAGGGCTGACTCCAGTGGTTGCATCTCATGTTAGACCTTATCGCTGGCAGTCTGCCTCTGAATCAGGTAGCGCTGGCTCCAGTGGCTGCACCTCATGTTAGACCTTTCTACTTGATGTCTGCTTCTGAATCAGAAAGGGTTGACTCCAGTGTTTGCATCTCATGTTAGACCTTACTGCTGGCAGTCTGCCTCTGAATCAGGTAGGGCTGGCTCCAGTGGTTGCACTTCATGTTAGAACTTACTGCTGGCAACCTGCCTTTGAATCAGAAAGAGTGACCCCAGTGGTTGCATCTCATGTTAGACCTTACTGCTGGCAGCCTGCCTCTGAATCAAAAAAGACTTACCCCAGGGGTTGCATATTTTCTTAGACATTACTGTTGTCAGCCTGCCTCTGAATCAGGAAGGACTGAGTCCAGTGGTTGCATCTCATGTTATAACTTACTGCTTGCAGCCTGCCTCTGAATCAGAAAGGGCTGACTCCAGAGGGTGCATCATTAGTTAGACCTTGCTGTTGGCAGCCTGCCTCTGAATCAGAAAGAGCTGACTCCAGAGGTTGCAACACATGTTAGACCTTACAGCTGGCAGTCTGCCTCTGAATCCGAAAAGGACTTACTCCAGTGGTTGGACCTCATGTTATACCTTACTACTGGCAGCCTGAGTCTGAATCTGAAATGGCTGACTCCAGTGGTTACATCTCATGTTAGACCTTACTGCTGGGAGCCTGACTCTGAATCAGAAAGGGCTGACTCCAGTGGTTATATGTCATGCTAGACCTTCCTTTGTATCAAAAAGGGCTTACTCCAGAGGTTGCATCTTGGGAGAGACCTTACTGCTGGCAACCTGCCTCTGAATCAGAAGGGGGTGAGTCCTGTGGTTGCAGCTCATGTTAAACCTTACAGCTGGCAGTCTGCCTCTGAATCCAAAATGGGTTGACTCCAGTGGTTGGACCTCATGTTATACCTTACTACTGGCAGCCTGACTCTGAATCAGAAATGGCTTACTCCAGTTGTTGCACCTCATGTTAGACCTTACTGCTGGCAGCCTGCCTCTGAATCAGAAACGGCTGACACCAGTGGTTGCATCTCAGGTTAGACCTTACTGCTGGCAGCCTGCTTGTGAATCAGAATTGGCTGACTCCAGTGGTTGCATCTAAGGGTAGACATTACTACTGGCAGACAGCCTCTGAATCATAAGGGGCTGACTCCAGTGGTTACAGCTCAAGTTAGACATTAGAACTGGCAGCCTGCCTCTAAATCAGAACGGGCTGACTCCAGTGATTGCATCTCAGGTTAGACCTTTCTGCTTGCAGCCTGCCTCTGAATCATGTTAGACCTTACTGGGCAGCCTGCCTGTGAATCAGAATGGGCTGAGTCCAGAAGTTGCATGTCAGGTTATACCATACAGCTGGCAGTCTTTTTATGACTCAGAAGGGGCTGATGAAAGTGGTTCCATCTCAGAGTAGACCTTACTGCTGGCAGCCTGGTTGTGAATCAGAAGGGGCTGACTCCAAAGGTTACAGTTCAGGTTAGAACTTACTTCTGGAAGCCTGCCTGTTAATCAAAAAGGGCTGAATCCGTGGTTGCATCTCATGTTAGACCTTACTGCTGGCAGCCTGCCTCGCAGTCATAAAGGGCGGACTCCAGTGGTTGCATCTCATGTTAGACCTTACTGCTGGCAGTCTGTCTCTGAATCAGGAAGGGCTGGCTCCAGTGGTTGCACCTCATGTTAGACATTTCTGCTTGATGCCTGCCTCTGAATTAGAAAGGGTTGACTCCAGTGGATGCATCTCATGTTATACCTTACTGCTGGCAGTCTGCTTCTGAATCAGGTAGGGCTGGCTCCAGTGGTTGCACTTCATGTTAGACCTTACTGCTGCCTACCTGCCTTTGAATCAGAAAGAGTGACCCCAGTGGTTGCATCTCATGTTAGACCTTACTGTTGTCAGCCTGCCTCTGAATCAGAAAGGACTGCGTCCAGTGGTTGCATCTCAGGTTAGACCTTACTGCTGGCAGAATTCCTGTGAATCAGAATGGGCTGACTCCAGTGGTTGCCTTTAAGGGTTAGAACTTACTGCTGGCACCAGCCTCTGAATCAGAAAGGGCTGACTCCAGTGATTGCATCTCATGTTAGACCTTACTGCTGGTATCCTGCCTCACAGTCATAAAGGGCTGACTCCAGTGGTTGCATCTCATGTTAGACCTTATTGCTGGCAGTCTGCCTCTGAATCAGGTAGGGCTGGCTCCAGTGGTTGCACCTCATGTTAGACTGTTCTACTTGATGTCTGCCTCTGAATCAGAAAGGATTGACTCCAGTGTTTGCATCTCATGTTAGACCTTACTGCTGGCAGTCTGACTCTGAATCAGGTAGGTCTGGCTCCAGTGGTTGCACTTCATGTTAGACCTTACTGCTGGCAGCCTGCCTCTGAATCAAAAAAGGCTTACCCCAGGGGTTACATGTTTTCTTAGACATTACTGTTGTCAGCCTGCCTCTGAATCAGAAAGGACTGAGTATAGTGGTTGCATCTCATGTTATAACTTACTGCTTGCAGCCTGCCTCTGAACCAGAAGTGGCTGACTCATGAGGGTGCATCATTAGTTAGACCTTACTGTTGATAGCCTGCCTCTGAATCAGAAAGAGCTGACTCCAGAGGTTGCAACATATTAGACCTTACAGCTGGCAGTCTGCCTCTGAATCCGAAAAGGGCTTACTCCAGTGGTTGGACCTCATGTTATACCTTACTACTGGCAGCCTGACTCTGAATCAGAAATGGCTGACTCCAGTGGTTACATCTCATGTTAGATCTTACTGCTGGGAGCCTGTCTCTGAATCAGAAAGGGCTGACTCCAGTGGTTGCATTTCATGCTAGACCTTCCTGCTGGCAGCCTGCCTTTGTATCAAAAAGGGCTTACTCCAGAGGTTGCATCTTGGGAGAGACCTTACTGCTGGCAACCTGCCTCTGAATCAGAAGGGGTTGACTCCTGTGGTTGCAGCTCATGTTAAACCTTATAGCTGGCAGTCTGCCTCTGAATCCGAAAAGGGCTGACTCCAGTTGTTGGACCTCATGTTATACCTTACTACTGGCAGCCTGACTCTGAATCAGAAATGGCTGACTCAAGTTTTTGCATCTCATGTCAGACCTTACTGCTGGGAGCCTGCTTCTGAATCAGAAAGTGGTGACTCCAGTTGTTCATCCCATGTTAGACCTTCCTGCTTGCAGCCTGCCTCTGAATCAGAATGTGCTGACTCCAGAGGATGCATCTCAGGATAGCCATTACTGCTGGCAGCATGCCTGTGACTCATAATTGGCTGACTCCAGTGGTTGCATCTAAGGGTAGACATTACTACTGGCAGCCTGCCTCTGAATCATAAGGGGCTGACTCCAGTGGTTACAACTCAAGTTAGACATTAGAACTGGCAGCCTGCCTCTAAATCAGAATGGGCTGACTCCAGTGATTGCATCTCAGGTTATACCTTCTTGCTTGCAGCCTGCCTTTGAATCAGAAAGGGCTGACTCCAATGACTGCACCTCATGTTAGACCTTACTGGGCAGCCTGCCTGTGAATCAGAATGGGCTGAGTCCAGAAGTTGCATGTCAGGTTATACCATACAGCTGGCAGTCTTTTTATGACTCAGAAGAGGCTGACGTAAGTGGTTCCATCTCAGAGTAGACCTTACTGCTGGCAGCCTGGTTGTGAATCAGAAGGGGCTGACTCCAAAGGTTACAGTTCAGGTTAGAACTTACTTCTGGAAGCCTGCCTGTTAATCAAAAAGGGCTGACTCCGTGGTTGCATCTCATGTTAGACCTTACTGCTGGCAGTCTGCCTCTGAATCAGAAAAGGCTGAATCCAGTGGCTGCATCTCATGTTAGACCTTACTGCTGGCAGTCTGCCTCTGAATCAGAGAGGGAAGACACCAGTGATTGCATCTCATGTTAGAGCTTACTGCTGGCAGCCTGCCTCTGAATCAGAAAGAGCTGACTCCAGAGGTTGCAACACATTGGACCTTCCTGCTAGCATATTGCCTCTGAATCAGAAAGGGCTGACTCCAGTGGTTGCAGCTCATGTTAGACCTTACAGCTGGCAGTCTGCCTCTGAATCCAAAAAGGGCTGACTCCAGTGGTTGGACCACATGATGTTCATCGTGTATACAGCTGCAGTAATCACAGATGGGTTTTCTGCCGTCAGGCGGGTCCTCGGTCGGCCGAATTCCAAAGTCTATGTCCGGCGTCGGTTGTTGTCGCTTTCTTTCCTGACGTCAGTGAGGCAGGGGTATATAAGACACAGCTGACCCCATTTTCTTCAGTCTTTTTTGCCGCGCGGTGCCTGAAGCAGAAGCAGTTCTCAAGTGCCGGTCGACCAGCTCCTGAATTTACGAAAAATTGGAAACCGAAGTCTTCATTAAAGCTAAGTACCCCGTTGGGGAAACTTTTCTTGCCTTAGACTGATGTCAGAAAAAGTTAACAATTGTATTTCTTGTGGGAAGCAAATACCGCATAAGGATTTCCATTCCCTCTGCATACCTTGTTTAGGCCCAGACCACGATGTCTCGGGCTGTCGCTTTTGCACTACTTTCAATAAACGCACTATTAAGCGTCAGGCGGAGTTCGCCAAACACTTTTTTGGTAAAGCCTTTGATTATAAAATGTCATCGGAGACTCCGACTACCGTTTTGTCCAAAAAACGCAAGGACAAGGACCGACATGCGAGGTCCACGGTCCCCACCGACACCACGCCAAAACCGGTTACACGTGGTCCGGTTCTCAGCGAGACGGCTATGCAGTCCCTGACTACCGACGACACTTCTTTGGCGGTGTCTTCTGTAACCAAGACCGCAGGTACCTCGGCCCATACCCAGACTACAACCACCGAAGCCACTGTGGGCATTGAGCCTCCTAATGTGGACAGGTCCACTTCCACCCGTGGTGTCTTTAGACCCTCATCTTCCTTTTCCATTAAGGCCTTTACTAAGTCCAAATCAGCCAGGCATCCCAAGAGGCCTGTTGCACAGGGCCCATCTCCAGGCCCCATGCCTAAAAAGCAGATGCTTAAAATGGCTGAGGATTTAATTACTCTTATCAGGGTTCCCAACCCTCCAGACAAGAGACCCAGAGTGGAGGAAGATTCTCCCTCTTCTGATCAGGTCTCCATTTTTTCAGAACATTCTGATGTAGAGGAACACTCTTACTCCCCTTTTGAAGATTCTGATGCAGAGCAGTCCATTCCTTCTGTATCTCCTCCTGAGGATTTTTCTTTTGGGGAAACCTTGCATACCTTGAGGGAACACTTCCATTGGGAAGGCCAAGACTTTTCTGATTCCAAGAAAAGACTTAGGGAATTTCTTTTGTTACCTCAACACAGACCTCTGGCGATACCTCCTGTCTTATACATACGTGATGATGTTTATTCGGAGGCTTGCCTTAATCCGGATTCCCTGCCTCCTGCCCCAGTCAAGCCTGATAGGTACTACAGAGTTCCTAACTCTCACCAATTTCTTTACAAAAGCCATAATGCTGACCCTGAAACCATTTCTCAAGGCCCCAAGGGAATGAAGGCCTCTACTGCTAAGAATCCACTACCTTCCGAAAGAGAGTCAAGATCCTTAGAAAGGTGGGGAAAAAAGGTATATACCTCGGCCACCCTAGCCATGAGGGCCTTAAATTGTCAGTTTCATATGCTTAAATATCAGCAGTTTCTGTTATCACAATTAAGAAATAAAATGTCTCAACCTGAACAACCAGATTTGAAGGAGTTGCAGGATATGATGCATAGTGCAGAACAAGTGGGTAAACACACCTTACAATGTGGCTATGATGCCCTAGAGGCCTCAAGTAGAGCTGCTGTTACAGGATCAGTCATTCGTAGACATGCCTGGCTTAGGGAACAAATCTTGCCTGATCATGTGAAAGCTAAACTTCTAGATGCTCCTTTACAAAAGGATGTGCTATTTGGTACTAATGCTGAGGAGATATTACGGAAAATGGAAGAAAAAGCCAAATCTATGCAAACTGTCAAAGCTTTTCTACAGGTTCAACCACCACATTTTAGCAGAAATTGGCCTTCAAAAAACTGGTCCTTTCCAGCCACGGACAAGCCCCAAAGAGGTAGATACAGGCGCACAAGGGGCAGAGGACAATCTCAAGGATCATATAGAGGCAGGCAATGGCAAACTCCAGCACCAAGAGGTGGCGAAGACAGTGCACAACAATACAGGAAGCAAACCCAATGACTTCCTCCTTTCCATGCCAAGCAAGTCTCAGCTGGCAGCACCCTTGGGAGGAAAGCTGGCATTATTTACAAGAAATTGGCATATTGTCACAACAGACAAATGGATCCTGGACGTTATAAACAGAGGCTACAGATTTCATTTTCACACTCTTCCAAAAATGAGAGGCATGCCAAACCTGCCACACAATCAAAGGGCAGAGGCACAACTACAAATTTCAAAGCTCATAGACATGAAAGCTATTCAAGAGGTACCTACTCACGAACAAGGTCAAGGTTTTATTCCAGGCTATTTCTGGTACCAAGGAAAGGAACCGACTGGAGACCCATTTTGGACTTATCCATCCTAAACACATTTTTACTCGTACCAAAATTCAAGATGCTCACATTACAGCAGCTTCTTCCCATGCTGGGCAAGGAGTTTTGGCTGGTAACATTGGACCTCAAGGAGGCATACCTGCATGTCCCAATCAGACAAAGCTGCAGAAGATACCTCAGATTTCTTGCAGGTTCAATCCACTATCAATTCTCTGCATTGCCCTTTGGCTTATCTACTGCGCCCAGAGTATTCACGAAATGCCTGGCATCAGTAATTGCCTACTGCAGACTTCAATGGATACAAATTTGCCCTTATTTGGATGACTGCCTGATCCAAGCAGACAGCAAGCACATACTTCTGGAACATCTGGCTTATGTAACACGGTTACTGCATTCTCTGGGATATACAATCAACAAAGAGAAATCCAGGCTAACACTATCTCAGAAAATAACTTTCCTGGGTGCCAACTTGGACACAAACACCCAGATGGCCTATCTTACGCCAGAAAAACAGGGGCAACTAACTCAGTACTTCAAAATACTAGCAAATTGTACCAGGCTTACTGCAAGGAAAATCCTGCAGGCTCTGGGCTTCATGGCATCTTGCATTCTTTTAATCCCATGAGCAAAGTTGCATATGAGGAAACTTCAATGGTACCTAAAAAACCTATGGTCTCAACACAGCCACAGTTTGGAAACAATAATACCAATAATTCCATGTTTGCAAAAGAAATTTCTATGGTGGGGCCAAGCATGTCAAACAAACACAGGTCTCCCATTCTGCAAGCCTCAAGCAAATCAAGTCATCACAACAGACGCCTCAGATTACGCCTGGGGGGCGCACATGACAGACAGGTGCATTCAGGGCAAATGGTCCCAAAAGGAAAAGCACCTTCACATCAATCAAAAAGAAATTCTAGCAGTGATAAATGCAATTACAGCT
Source organism: Protopterus annectens (assembly GCF_019279795.1). Classification (NCBI taxonomy): domain Eukaryota; kingdom Metazoa; phylum Chordata; order Ceratodontiformes; family Protopteridae; genus Protopterus; species Protopterus annectens. The sequence goes on along the minus strand of NC_056749.1, from coordinate 60,402,747 downwards.
TACAAGGACCTCCTGCATCCAGGACAATTATTGATAAGAACAGACAACACCACAGTAATGTGGTACATAAACAAACAAGGAGGAACACATTCATACCCCCTGTGCAGACTAGCCATGACACTTTGGAACTTGGCTCTGGAATGGCAAATTGAACTTCAAGCACAGTACTTGCCAGGTTTGGAAAACACGCTGGCAGACAATCTAAGCAGAAATATGACAGATCCACACGAATGGAAGTTGCATCCTCAAGTGTTTACAAAGATAATCCAAGCGTGGGGGAGGCCAGACATAGATCTCTTTGCCTCCCACAGGAATCATCAATTGGAAAAGTTTTGTTCAAGGACCTTTCATCCAAAGGCCTGGAGAGTGGATGCCTTTTCATTCAGTTGGACAGCATGGACAGTTTACGCTTTCCCACCTCTGCCTCTTCTGCCCAAGGTGCTCTTGAAAGCAAGAGCAGACAGACCGAAGATGATACTGATTGCTCCAGACTGGCCAAGGCAACACTGGTACCCACTCCTGAGGAGCCTAACACATACTCCTCCCTGGTCCCTACCTCTAATGCCTCTTCTGCTGACTCAGCACAGCTACAAAACTCTTCACAGTCAGCTGAAAACACTCAATCTCGCTGCATGGAAAATTCCTTAACACCACAACAGACCCTACTCCCAAAGAGGTGCAGGATGTCATTTTGGAGGCCAGAAGGCCATCTACTAGAAAGGCTTACTCCACAAAATGGAAACGGTTTTGCTCTTGGAATGAGAAAAAAGGCCAGGACCCTAGAAAACTGAATTTGCCTCAGGTATTACAGTATCTAGCTGAGCTGCTGAACAGTGGACTTTCATTTTCCTCCATAAAAATCCATGCCTCAGCCATTTCTGCAGAATTCAACACGGATCCACCCTTATTCTCTCACCCACTCTTAAGACAGTTCCTCAGAGGGCTAAGAATATAAGACCACCAAGGAAACAACCAATACCAGCCTGGGATCTTAATTACATTCTAGAAAAATTAACATTGCCTCCCTTTGAACCAGCTGCCTCAACAGATTTGCAATATTTGTCCTGGAAAACAGCTTTCCTTCTGGCCATTACCTCAGCTCATAGGGTTTCGGAACTACAAGCCCTCATGGCTGTGCAGCCCTTTCTCATCTTCCATCAGGACAGGGTTTCCCTTCGAACCAACCCGTCATTTATGCCTAAAGTGGTATCCAGGGTAGCTTTAAATCAAGCCATACACTTACCTACCTTTTACCCCAATCCTCAAAACAAAGGGGAAAGGCTGCTACACTCCTTAGACATCCATAGACAGCTACGTTATTATTTGGACAGAACAAAGCCCTTCAGGAAATCCGAACAACATTTTGTGTCCTATGCTGTAGGAGCTCAAGGGAAGCCAGTTACCAAACAGACAATTTCAAAATGGATAGGCCACTGCATACGGTTTTGTTACTCCTATCATGGGAAATCTGTCCCTACAGGTATCAGATCCCACTCCACCAGGGCCACAGCTACCTCTACAGCCTTCCTCAGAGGAGTTCCTACCAAAGATATTTTGGAGGCAGCCACTTGGAGTTCTGTGCATACCTTCACAAAACACCACCACCTGCCTTTATATTCCAAAACTAGAGCAGGCTTTGCCACTGCTGTGTTGCAGGGCATTCTGGCTCATCCCAGTTCCACCTAGTGCCTACCACCCTGTGCGTAGCTTTGGGATTATACCCATCTGTGATTACTGCAGCTGTATGCACGATGAACATAGTACAGTTTTGTACCTACCATAAATGTAGATGTTCGAGTGCTAATACAGCTGCAGTACAGTTTTCCCTCCTTCCTTCCCCTCTTGGTAAAGGCCTAGGGCCTAACCCCTCTTCATACAACCTGATTGGGTTATCCTTCTATGGTATATTTGCTTGCAGCTACTGATTTTTGATTATATTGCATTGCATGTATATAAATATAATTTATGTATTGCCTTCCTTCTGGGGGCACCTGACATCTGGGGCAAGAAAGACTGAAGAAAATGGCGTCGGCTGTGTCTTATATACCCCTGCCTCACTGACATCAGGAAAGAAAGCGACAACAACCGATGCCGGACCTAGACTTTGGAATTCGGCCGACCGAGGACCCGCCTGACGGCAGAAAACCCATCTGTGATTACTGCAGCTGTATTAGCACACGACCATCTACATTTATGGTAGGTACAAAACTGTACTTTATCCCTTATTACGGGCAGCCTGACTCTAAATCAGAAATGGCTGACTCCAGTGGTTGCAGCTCATGTTAGACCTTACTGCTGCCAGCCTGTGTTTGAATCAGAAAGGGCTGACTCCAGTGGATGCATCACTAGTTAGACCTTACTGCTGGCAGCCTGTCTCTGAATCTGAAAGGGCTGACTCCAGTGTTTGCAAGAGATGTTAGACCTTCCTGCTGGCATACTGCCTATGAATCAGAAAGCGATGTCTCCAGAGGTTTCAGCTCATGTTAGACCTTACAGCTGGCAGTCTGCCTCTGATTCCGAAAAGGGACGACTCCAGTGGTTGGACTTCATGTTATACTTTACTACTGGTAGCCTGTGTCTGAATCAGAAAGGGATGACTCCAGTGGATGCATCACTAGTTACACCTTACTGCTGGCAGCCTGTCTCTGAATCTGAAAGGGCTGACTCCAGTGGTTGCAAGAGATGTTAGACCTTCCTGCTGGCATACTGCCTATGAATCAGAAAGTGATGTCTCCAGAGGTTTCAGCTCATGTTAGACCTTACAGCTGGCAGTCTGCCTCTGATTCCGAAAAGGGCCGACTCCAGTGGTTGCATCTCATGTTAGACCTTACTGTTGGGAGCCTGCCTCTGAATCAGAAAGGGCTGACCCCAATGGTTGATTCTCAGGTTAGGCCTTACTGCTGGCACCCTGCCTGCCAATCAGAATGGGCTTACTCCAGAGGTTACATCTCAGGAGACACCTTACTGCTGGCAGCCTGCCTCTGAATCAGAAAGGCCTGACTCCAGTGTTTGCATCTTATGTTAGACCTTAGTGCTTGCAGACTGCCTCTGAATCAGAAAGGGCTGACTCCAGTGGTTGCAGCTCATGTTAGACCTTACTGTTGGCACCTGCCTTTCAATTAGAAAGGGCTGACTCCAGTGGTTGCATCTCATGTTAGACCTTACTGCTTGCAGCCTGCCTCTGAATCAGAAAGGGCTGACTCCAGAGGTTGCCTTTAAGGGTTAGACCTTACTGCTGGTAGCCTGCCTCACAGTCATAAAGGGCTGACTCCAGTGGTTGCATCTCATGTTAGACCTTATCGCTGTCAGTCTGCCTCTGAACCAGGTAGGGCTGGCTCCAGTGGCTGCACCTCATGTTAGACCTTTCTACTTGACGTCTGCCTCTGAATCAGAAAGGGTTGACTCCAGTGTTTGCATCTCATGTTAGACCTTACTGCTGGCAGTCTGCCTCTGAATCAGGCAGGGCTGGCTACAGTGGTTGCACTTCATGTTAGACCTTACTGCTGGCAACCTGCCTTTGAATCAGAAAGAGTGACCCCAGTGGCTGCATCTCATGTTAGACCTTACTGCTGGCAGCCTGCCCCTGAATCAAAAAAGGCTTACCCCAGGGGTTGCATGTTTTCTTAGACATTACTGTTGTCAGCCTGCCTCTGAATCAGAAAGGACTGAGTGCAGTGGTTGCATCTCATGTTATAACTTACTGCTTGCAGCCTGCCTCTGAATCAGAAAGGGCTGACTCCAGAGGGTGCCTCATTAGTTAGACCTTACTGTTGGCAGCCTGTCTCTGAATCAGAAAGAGCTGACTCCAGTGTTTGCAACACATGTTAGACCTTACAGCTGGCAGTCTGCCTCTGAATTCGAAAAGGGCTTACTCCAGTGGTTGGACCTCATGTTATACCTTACTACTGGCAGCCTGACTCTGAATCAGAAATGGCTGACTCCAGTGGTTACATCTCATGTTAGACCTTACTACTGGGAGCCTGTCTCTGAATCAGAAAGGGCTGACTCCAGTGGTTGCATTTCATGCTAGACCTTCCTGCTGGCAGCCTGCCTTTGTATCAAAAAGGGCTTACTCCAGAGATTGCATCTTGGGAGAGACCTTACTGCTGGCAACCTGCCTCTTAATCTGAAATGGGCTGACTCCAGTGGTTGGACCTCATGTTATACCTTACTACTGGCAGCCTGACTCTGAATCAGAAATGGCTGACTCCAGTGGTTACATCTCATGTTAGACCTTACTGCTGGGAGCCTGTCTCTGAATCAGAAAGGGCTGACTCCAGTGGTTGCATCTCATGTTAGACCTTACTGCTGGCAGCCTGCCTCTGAATCAGAAAGGGCTGACTCCAGTGGTGCATCCCATGTTAGACCTTCCTGCTGGGAGACTGTCTCTGAATCAGAAAGGGCTGACTCCAGTGGTTGCATCTCATGTTAGACCTTACTGCTGGCAGCCTGCCTCTGAATCAGAAAGGGCTGACTCCAGTGGTGCATCCCATGTTAGACCTTCCTGCTGGCAGCCTGCCTCTGACTCAGAATTGGCTGACTCCAGTGGTTGCATCTAGGGGTAGATATTACTACTGGCAGCCTGCCTCTGAATCATAAGGGGCTGACTCCAGTGGTTACAGCTCAAGTTAGACATTAGAACTGGCAGCCTGCCTCTAAATCAGAATGGGCTGACTCCAGTGATTGCATCTCAGGTTAGACCTTCCTGCTTGCAGCCTGCCTCTGAATCAGAAAGGTCTGACTCCAGTGGTTGCACCTCATGTTAGACCTTACTGGGCAGCCTGCCTGTGAATCAGAAGGGGCTGACTCCAGAGGTTGCATGCCAGGTTATACCATACAGCTGGCCATCTTTTTATGACTCAGAAGGGGCTGATGAAAGTGGTTCCATCTCAGAATAGACCTTACTGCTGGCAGCCTGGTTGTGAATCAGAAGGTGCTGTCTCCAAAGGTTACAGTTCAGGTTAGAACTTACTTCTGGAAGCCTGCCTGTTAATCAAAAAGGGCTGACTCCGTGGTTGCATCTCATGTTAGACCTTACTGCTGGCAGTCTGCCTCTGAATCAGAAAGGGCTGAATCCAGTGGCTGCATCTCATGTTAGACCTTACTGCTGGCAGCTGCCTCTGAATCAGAAACGGCTGTCTCCAGTGATTGTATCTCATGTTAGACCTTACTGCTGGCAGCCTGCCTCTGAATCAGGTAGTGCTAGCTCCAGTGGTTGCACCTCATGTTAGACCTTTCTGCTTCATGCCTGCCTGAGAATGAGAAAGGGCTGACTCCAGTGGTTGCATCTCATGTTAGACTTTACTGCTGGCAGCCTGCTTGTGAATCAAAAAAGGCTTACCCCAGGGGCTGCATGTTTTGTTAGAGATTACTGTTGTCAGCCTGCCTCTGAATCAGAAAGGACTGAGTCCAGTGGTTGCATCTCATGTTATAACTTACTGCTGGCAGCCTGCCTCTGAATCAGAAAGGGCTGACTCCTGTGGTTGCATCTCTTGTTAGACCTTACTGCTGGCAGCCTGCCTGCAAATCAGAATGGGCTTACTCCAGAGGTTGCATCTCTGGAGAGACCTTATTGCTGGCAGCCTGCCTTTGAATCAGAAAGGGCTGACTCCAGTGGTTGCATCTCATGTTAGACCTTACTGCTTGCAGCCTGCCTCTGAATCAGAAAGGTCTGACCAGTGATTGCATCTCATGTTAGACCTTACTGCTGGTAGCCTGCCTCACAGTCATAAAGGGCTGACTCCAGTGATTGCATCTCAGGTTAGACCTTCCTGCTTGCAGCCTGTCTCTGAATCAGGTATGGCTGGCACCAGTGGCTGCACCTCATGTTAGACCTTTCTACTTGATGCCTGCCTCTGAATCAGAAGGGGTTGACTCCAGTGGTTGCACTTCATGTTAGACCTTACTGCTGGCAGTGGTTGCACTTCATGTTAGACCTTACTGCTGGCAACCTGCCTTTGAATCCGAAAGAGTGAACCCAATGGTTGCATCTCATGTTATACCTTACTGCTGGCAGCCTGCCTCTGAATCAAAAAAGGCTTACCCCAGGGGTTGCATGATTTCTTAGATGTTACTGTTGTCAGCCTGCCTCTGAATCAGAAAGGACTGAGTCCAGTGGTTGCATCACATGTTAGACCTTATAGCTGGCAGTCTGCCTCCGAATCCGAAAAGGGCTTACTCCAGTGGTTGGACCTCATGTTATACCTTACTACTGGCAGCCTGACTCTGAATCAGAAATGGCTGACTCCAGTGGTTACATCACATGTTAGACCTTACTGCTGGGAGCCTATCTCTGAATCAGAAAGGGCTGACTCCAATGGTTGCATTTCATGCTAGACCTTCCTGCTGGCAGCCTGCCTTTGTGTCAAAAAGGGCTTACTCCAGAGGTTGCATCTTGGGAGAGACCTTACTGCTGGCAACCTGCCTCTGAAACAGAAGGGGGTGACTCCTGTGGTTGCAGCTCATGTTAAACCTTACAGCTGGCAGTCTGCCTCTGATTCCGAAAAGGGCTGACTCCAGTGGTTGGACCTCATGTTATACCTTACTACTGGCAGCCTGACTGAATCAGAAATGGCTGACTCCAGTTGTTGCATCTCATGTTAGACCTTACTGCTGGGAGCCTGCCTCTGAATCAGAAAGGGCTGACTTTAGTGGTTGCATCTCATGTTAGACCTTACTGCTGGCAGCCTGCATCTGAATCAGAAAGGTCTGACTCCAGTGGTGCATCCCATGTTAGATCTTCCTGCTGGCAGCCTGCCTCTGAATCAGAAACGGCTGACACCAGTGGTTGCATCTCAGGTTAGACCATTTCTGCTGGCAGCCTGCTTGTGAATCAGAATGGGCTGACTCCAGAGGATGCATCTCAGGATAGCCATTACTGCTAGCAGCATGCCTGTGACTCAGAATTGGCTGACTCCAGTGGTTGCATCTAAGGGTAGACATTACTACTGGCAGCCTGCCTCTGAATCATAAGGGGCTGACTCCAGAGGTTACAGCTCAAGTTACACATTAGAACTGGCAGCCTTCCTCTACATCAGAATGGGCTGACTCCAGTGATTGCGTCTCAGGTTAGACCTTCCTGCTGGCAGCCTGCCTCTGAATCAGGTAGGCCTGGCTCCAGTGGCTGCACCTCATGTTAGACCTTTCTACTTGATGCCTGCCTCTGAATCAGAAAGGGTTGACTCCAGTGTTTGCATCTCATGTTAGTCCTTACTGCTGGCAGTTTGCCTCTGAATCAGGTAGGGCTGGCTCCAGTGGCTGCACTTCATGTTAGACCTTACTGCTGGCAACCTGCCTTTGAATCCGACAGAGTGAACCCAATGGTTGCATCTCATGTTATACCTTACTGCTGGCAGCCTGCCTCTGAATCAAAAAAGGCTTACCCCAGGGGTTGCATGTTTTCTTAGATGTTACTGTTGTCAGCCTGCCTCTGAATCAGAAAGGACTGAGTCCAGTGGTTGCATCACATGTTAGACCTTACAGCTGGCAGTCTGCCTCTGAATCCGAAAAGGGCTGACTCCAGTAGTTGGACCTTATGTTTTACCTTACTAGTGGCAGCCTCACTCTGAATCAGAAATGGCTGACTCCAGTGGTTGCATCTCATATTAGAACTTACTACTGGGAGCCTGCCTCTGAATCAGAAAGGGCTGACCCCAATGGTTGAATCTCAGGTTAGACCTTACTGCTGGCAGCCTGCCTGCAAATCAGAATGGGCTTACTCCAGAGGTAGCATCTTGGGAGAGACTGTAGTGCTGGCAACCTGCCTCTGAATCAGAAGGGGGTGACTCCAGCAGTTACAGCTCAAGTTAGACCTTGGTGCTCACAGCCTGCCTCTAAATCTGAAGGGGCTGACTCTAGTGATTACAGCACAGGTTAGGCATTACTGCTGGCAGCATGCCTCTGAATCAGACAGGGCTGACTCCAGGGTTTGCATCTCAGGTTAGACCTTATTGCAGGAAGCATGCCTCTGAATCAGAAAGGACCTCTGAATCAGAAAGGGCTGACTCCAGTGATTGCACCTCATGTTAGACCTTACTGGGCAGCCTGCCTGTGCATCAGAAGGGGCTGACTCCAGAGGTTGCATGTCAGGTTATACCTTACTGATGGCATTCTTTTTATGACTCAGAAGGGGCTGAGGACAGTGGTTCCATCTCAGAGTAGACCTTACTGCTGGAAGCCTGCCTGTGAATCAGAAAGGGTTGTCACCAGTGGTTCCATCTCATATTAGACCATACTCCTGGCAGCCTGCCCTTGAATCAGAAAGGGCTGACTCCGATGGTTGCATCTCATCTAAGACCTTATTTCTGGCAGTCTGCCTCTGAATTAGAAAGGGCTGAATCCAGTGGCTGCATCTCATGTTAGACCTTACTGCTGGCAGCTGCCTCTGTGTCAGAAAGGGCTGACTCCAGTGATTGCACCTCATGTTAGACCTTACTGGGCAGCCTGCCTGTGAATCAAAAGGGGCTGACTCCAAAGGTTGCATGTCAGGTTATACCTTACTGCTGGCAGTCTTTTTATGACTCAGAAGGGGCTGGCGACAGTGGTTACAGCTGAAATTAGACCTTGGTGCTAGCAGCCTGCCTCTTAATCAGAAGGGGCTGACTCCAGTGATTATAGCTCAGGTTAGACATTACTGCTGGAAGCCTGCCTCTGAATGAGACAGGGCTGACTCCAGTGGCTGCATCTCAGGTTAGACCTTACTGCTGACAGGATGCCTCTGAATCAGAAGGGGCGGACTCCAGTGGTTAAAGCTCAAGTTAGACCTTGGTGCAGGCAACCTGCCTCTTAATCAGAAGGGGCTTACCCCAGTGGTTGCATCTTATGTTAGATGTTATAGTTGTTAGCATACCTCTGAATCAAAAGGGGCTGACTCCAGTGGTTGTATCTCATGTTAGAACTTACTGCTGGCAGCCTGCCTCTTTATGAGAAAGGGCTGACTCCAGTGGTTGCATTTCTTGTTAGACCTTACTGCTGGCAGCCTGTGTCTGAATCAGAAACGTTTAACTCCAGTGCGTGCATCACTAGATACACCTTACTCATGGCTGCTTGCCTCTGAATCAGAAAGGGCTGACTGCAGTGGTTGCAGCTCCCATTAGATCTTACTGCTGGCAGACTGCCTCTGAATCAGAAGGGCCTGACTCCAGTGGTTGCACACATGTTAGACCTTCCTGCTGGCATCCTGCCTCTGAATCAGACAGGGCTGACTCCAGTGGCTGCTTCTCAGGTTAGAGCTTACTGTTGGCAGGATGCCTCTGAATCAGAAAGGACTGAATCCACTGGTTGCATCTCAGGTTAGACCTTCCTGCTGGCAGCCTTCTTTTGAATCAGAAAGGGCTGACTCCACTGGTTGCATCTCAGGTTAGATTTTACTGCTGGCAGCCTGCTTGTGAATCAGAAGAGGCTGCCTCCAGTGGTTAACGTTCAGGTTAGACCTTACTGCTGGAAGCCTTCCTCTGAATCAGAAAGGGTTGCCTCCAGTGGTGGCATCTCATGTTAGACCTTACTGCTGGCAGCCTGACTCTGAATCAGACAGAGATGACTCCTGTGGTTGCATCTCATGGTAGACGTTACTGCTGGAAGTCTGTATGTGAATTAGGAAGGATTGACTCCAGTTGTTGCATCTCATCTTAGACCTTCCTGCTGCCAGCCTGCCTCTGAATCAAAAAGGGCTGACCCCAGTGGTTGCTTCTCAGGTTAGAGCTTACTGTTGGCAGGATGCCTCTGAATCAGAAAGGACTGAATCCAGTGGTTGCATCTCAGGTTAGACCTTCCTGCTGGCAGCCTTCTTTTGAATCAGAAAGGGCTGACTCCACAGGTTGCATCTCAGGTTAGATCTTACTGCTGGCAGCCTGGTTTTGAATCAGAAAGGGATTACTCCAGTTGTTGCATCTCAGGTTAGACCTTACTGCTGGCAGCCTGCTTGTGAATCAGAAGAGGCTGCCTCCAGTGGTTAACGTTCAGGTTAGACCTTACTGCTGGAAGCCTTCCTCTGAATCAGAAAGGGTTACCTCCAGTGGTGGCATCTCATGTTAGACCTTACTGCTGGCAGCCTGACTCTGAATCAGACAGAGATGACTCCTGTGGTTGCATCTCATGGTAGACGTTACTGCTGGAAGTCTGTATGTGAATTAGGAAGGATTGACTCCAGTTGTTGCATCTCATCTTAGACCTTCCTGCTGCCAGCCTGCCTCTGAATCAAAAAGGGCTGACCCCAGTGGTTGCATCTCAGGTTAGACATTACTGCTGGCAGCCTACCTCTGAATCAGAAAAGGATGACTCCAGTGGTTGCAGCTCATGTTAGACCTTACTGTTCGTAGCCTGCCTCTGAATCAGAAAGGGCTGACTCCAGTGGTTGCATCTAATGATAGACCTTACTGTTGACAGCCTGCCGCTGAATCAGAAAGGCCTGACTCCAGCGCTTGCATCTCATGTTAGACCTTACTGCTGGCAGACTGCTTCTGAATCAGAAAGGGATGACTCCAGTGGTTGCAGCTCATGTTAGACCTTACTGTTGGCAGCCTACCTCTGAATCAGAAAGGGCTGACTCTAGTGGTTGCATCTCATGTTATACCTTACTGCTTGCAGCCTGCCTCTGAATCAAAAAGGGCTGACTCCAGAGGTTGCGTCTCAGGTTAGACCTTACTTCTGGCAGAATTCCTGTGAATCAAAAAGGGCTTACCCCAGTGATTGCATCTTATGGTAGACATTACTGTTGTCAACCTGCCTCTGAATGAGAAAGGGCTGAGTCCAGTCATTGCATCTCATGTTAGACCTTACTTCTGGCAGTCTGCCTCTGAATCAGAAAGGGCTGACTACAGTGGTTGCATCTCATGTAAGACCTTATTGCGGGCAACCTGCCTCTGAATCAGAAAGGGCTGACCCCAGTGGTTGCATCTCAGGTTAGACATTACTGCTGGCAGCCTATCTCTGAATCAGAAAGTGCTGATTCCAGTGGTTGCATGTTAGACCTTACTGCTGACAGCCTGCCTCTGAATCAGAAAGGGCTGACTTCAGTGGTTGCAGCTTATGTTATACCTTACTGTTGGCAGCCTGCCTCTGGATCAGAAAGGGCTGACTCTGGGGTTGCATCTTATGTTAGACTTTACTGCTGGCAGTCTGCATCTGAATCAGAAAGTGCTGAATTCAGTGGTTGCATCTCATGTTAGACCTTACTGCTGGCAGCATTCCTGTGAATCAGAAGGGGCTGACTCCAGTGGTTGCCTTTCAAGTTAGACCTTACTGCTGGCAGCCTGCCTCTGAATCAGAAGGTGTTCACTCCAGTGGTTGCATCTCAGGTTAGAAATTACTGCTGGTAGCCTACCTCTGAATCAGAAAGGGCTAATTCCAGTGGTTGTATGTTAGACCTTACTGCTGACAGCCTGCCTCTGAATCAGAACGGGCTGACTCAAGTGGTGGCAGCTCATGTTAGACCTTACTGTTGGCAGCCTGCCTTTGAATCAGAAAGGGCTGACTCTGGGGTTGCATCTCATGTTAGACCTTACTGCTGGCAGTCTGCATCTGAATCAGAAAGGGCTGAATCCAGTGGCTGCATCTAATGTAAGACCTTACTGCTGGCAGCCTGCCACTGAATCAGAAAGGGCTGACTCCAGTGGTTGCAACACGTTAGACCTTCCTGCTGGCATACTGCCTCTGAATCAGAAAGGGCTGACTCCAGTGGTTGCAGCTCATGTTAGACCTTACAGCTGGCAGTCTGCTTCTGAATCCGAAAAGGGCTGACTCCAGTGGTTGGACCTCATGTCATACCTTACTACTGGCAGCTTGACTCTGAATCAGAAATGGCTGACTCCAGTGGTTGCATCTCATGTTAGACCTTACTGCTGGCAGCCTGCCTCTGAATCAGAAAAAGCTGACTCCAGTGGTTGCATTTCATGCTAGACCTTCCTGCTGGCAGCCTGCCTTTGTATCAAAAAGGGCTGACCCCAATGGTTGAATCTCAGGTTAGGCCTTCCTGCTGGCAGCCTGCCTGCAAATCAAAATGGGCTTACTGCAGAGGTTGCATCTTAGGAGAGACCTTATTGCTGGCAGCCTGTCTCTGAATCAGAAAGGGTGACTCCAGTGGTTACAGCTCAAGTTAGACCTTGGTGCTGGCAGCCTGCCTCTAAATCCGATGGGGATGACTCTAGTGATTACTGCTCAGGTTAGACATTACTGCTGGCAGCATGCCTCTGAATAGTACAGTTGTGTACACTTATCATAAATGTCGATGTTAGAGTGTATTCACTGTTGCAGTGATCACATTTGGGTAATCTGCTGGCAGGTTGCCCTCAGTCAGCCTGAATATCAAAGTCTTGGGTCCTGCATCTGTTGCTGTCTCCTCTTCCATGACATCAGGTCGTCAGTGGTATAAAACATGCAGCCGACACCATATTCTTTAGTTTTTCTTGCCCCAGATGTCAGGTGCCCCCCAAATGGGGAGCTAATATATATGTATACATAAATATATTTATATATAAATGCAATTATAATAACATAAACTTTACCTTCATCTAAAAGCAAATACACCACAAAGGCTGAAGCATATAGTGAATGAAAAGTACAGATGTTCATCGTGTTTCACTGTTGCAGTCATTACTCTTGGGTTATCCTGTTGGCAGGCTACGCTCAGTCGACCAGAATTCCAAAGTCTAGGTCCGGCGTCGGTTGCTGTCACCTCTTCCCTGACGTCAGTGCGCCAGGGATATAAAAGATGCAGCCAACGCCATTTTCTTCAGTCTTTCTTGCCGCGCGGTGCCCGAAGCAAAAGCAGTTCGCAAGTGCCGGTCGGCTGACTCCTGAGATTTTCAAATCCGAATTTCAGAACCAAAGTCTTCATTAAAGCTAAGTACCCTGTTGGGGAAACTTTTTTCTTGCTCCAGACCGATGTCAGATGCTCAAAATGGCCGAAGACCTAATTATTTTGATCAGGGGTTCCCATCCCACTCCTGATAAGAGGCCTAGGCAAGAGACCGAGTATGATTCTTCTGATCATGTTTCTATTTCCTCTGATTCCTCTTCTGAACAGGATTACTCCATGCTTCCCTATGAGGATTCTGATGCTGAAGAATCCATTCCTTCAGCCTCTCCTCCTGAGGATTATTCTTTTGGGGAAACCCTGCATAATATGAGGGAGCATTTCCACTGGGAGAGCCAAGATTATTCTGAATCTAAGAAAAGGCTCAGAGACTTTTTGCTACTTCCTCAGCACAGACCCCTTGCTATTCCACCTGTTTTAGACATTGTAGATGATGTATTTTCAGAGTCCGGCCTGTCCCCTGACTCTTTACCCCCTGCACCTGCTAAGCTAGACAGATACTACAGGGTTCCGGATTCTCATAAATTCCTATATAAAAACCCCGCTGCTGAACCAAAAACTATATCTCAGGGTCCCAAAGGGGTTAAAGCGTCTACTGCAAAAAACCTGTCCCCTCTGATAGGGATTCTAGGGCTATATACAGATGGAGAAAAAGTCTACACTTCTGCTACCTTGGCTGTAAGGGCTTTAAATTGTCAGTTGCATATGCTTAAATATCAGCAATATTTAATGTCACTGCTTAAACAAAAATTGTTGACAAATACTGAATGTTCAGAGAACAAGGAATTGCAGGATTTATTACATGCAGCTGAACAAGTGGGAAAGCATACTTTGCAATGTGGTTATGATTCACTGGAGGCCTCTTGCAGGGCCGCTGTTACAGGTTCTGTTATTAGAAGCTATGCTTGGTTAAAGGAACAGAATCTGCCTGATCATGTTAAAGCAAAATTATTAGATGCACCATTACAGCATGATACTTTGTTTGGTACTAAAGCAGAAGAGGTTTTGAAAAAAAAATGGAGGATAAAGCAAAATCCATGCAGACAGTCAAGGATTTCTTACAGGTACAGCCACCCAGGTTTAGCAGGAACTGGCCTTCTAAAAATTTAAGGCAGATACAGGCATCCCAGAGGCAGATCTCAGCCCCAAGGCTCATACAGGCCTAAACAATGGGGTGCTCCTACCTCCAAAAACGGAGAAGACAAATCACAACCTTACAGGAAACAGTCCCAATGGCTTTCCTCTGCCAGATCCAAGCACTTTTCTTTTGGCAGCCCCCTTAGGGGGAAAACTAGCACTTTTTTCATCAAATTGGCAAATGGTTACCCAAGACAAATGGGTCCTGAACATAGTATCCCAAGGCTACAGGTTCCATTTTCACACACTACCAAGGTCAAAAGGTATGCCAGACCTGCCACACAATCAATGGGCAGAGGCACAAAAACTAATTACAGCCCTCATGGACATGAGGGCCATTCAGCAAGTACCACAACAAGAGCAGGGGCAAGGATTTTACTCCAGACTTTTCCTAGTACCCAGAAAGGACAGAACCTGGAGACCAATACTGGACCGGTCTATACTAAATACGTTTCTGGAAGTTCCAAAATTCAAGATGTTGACTCTACAGCAGCTACTGCCCATGCTGGGCAAGAAGGCTTGGCTAGTAACTTTGGACCTAAAAGAGGCATACCTGCATGTCCCAATCAGACAATCTTGCAGAAGATACCCCAAATTCATAGCTGGCTCAATGCATTACCAATTCTCTGCACTGCCCTTTGGCTTATCTACGGTGCCCAGGGTCTTCACACAATGCCTGGCACCAGTAATTGCATTTTCAGACAAAGAGGAATTCAAATATATCCCTGCTTGGACGACAGTCTAAGTCAAGCAGAGAACAAAGACATTCTTCTAAAGCATCTGGCGTTTGTAAAAAGATTACTAACGGCCTAGGGTACACAGTAAACGAAAATAAATCAAAACTAGTGCCCTCTCAAGAGATAATATTCCTGGGTGCAAGCTTAAATACAACTGCCCAGATGGCTTATCTCATGCCAGACAAACAAAAGCAACTGACTTCTTACTTCAAGAAATTGACAACAAAACCCCACTTATCTGCAAGGAAAATCCTGCAGGCCCTGGGTTTCATGGCATCCTGCATTCTACTAATTCCATATGCCAGACTGCATATGAGGAAACTACAATGGTATCTAAAAAGTGTTTGGACTCAGCATTGCCACAGCCTGGAGACAGTAATTGCACTCATTCCCTGCTTGTAGCAGGAGTTTCGATGGTGGGCAGAAGCCTGTCACCACAACCTTGGGGAGGAGAGGCAGTGGGGGAAAGACATATACTGTTAAGTTTTTCCAGCTGAAAGATAGAGCATCCACTTTCCATGCTTGCTTGTGATAAGTCCTTGTGCAGAATCTCTGTAGTTGGCAGTTGTGAGCAGAGGCAAATAGATCTATGTCCGGTCATCCCCAATTCCTTGTTATCATGTTGAAGACTTGTGTATCCAATTTCCACTTGTGGGGATCCATGAGTTTTCTGCTTAGTTCATCTGCCAGAGTATTTATCCTTCCTGGCAGGAATTGCGCTTGCAGATGTACCTGGTAAGTCAATACTGTGTCCCACAAAGTCATGGCTAGTCTGCAAAGGGGGTAGGAATGTGTGCCTCCCTGCTTGTTTATGTACCACATGACTGTAGTATTGTCTGTCTTTATCAGTAGCTGTCCTGGATGAAGCACGTCCTTGAAAGCTGTCAGGGCATTTTGAACAGCTAGCATCTCTTTTTGATTGATGTGAAGATGCATTTGGTTTGCAGGCCATGTGCCTTGAATACATTTTCCTGCCATATGGGCCCCCCAGGCATAATGTGATGCATCCGTTGTCAGTGTCTGTCTGGCTGTGGGTAAACTGAATGGCTGCCACTTGTTGTAGGGACAGGCCTTTGCCCACCATCGAAACTCCTATTGCAGGCAGGGAATGAGTGTAATTATTGTTTCCAGGCTGTGGCAATGTTGAGTCCAAACACTTTTTAGATACCATTGTAATTTCCTCATATGCAGTCTTGCATATGGAATTAGCAGAATGTAGGATGCCATGAAGCCCAAAGCCTGCAGAATTTTTCTTGCAGTTAACTGGGTGTTTGTTGCCAACTTTTTGAAATAAGTAGTCAGTTGCCTTTGTTTGTCTGGCGTGAGATAAGCCATCTGGGCAGTTGTATTTAAGCTTGCACCCAGGAATATTATCTCTTGAGAGGGCACAAGTTTTGATTTATTTTCGTTTACTGTGTACCCTAGGCATGTTAATAATCTTTTTACAAATGCCAGATGCTGTAGTAGTATGTCCTTGTTCTCTGCTTGAATAAGCCAGTCGTCCAAGTAAGGATATATTTGTATTCCTCTTTGTCTGCAAAAATCAATTACTGGTGCCAGGCATTTTGTGAAGACCCTGGGCACAGTATATAAGCCAAAGGGCAGTGCAGAGAATTGGTAATGCATTGAGCCAGCTATGAATCTGAGGTATCTTCTGCATGATTGTCTGACTGGAACATGCAGATATGCCTCTTTTAGGTCTAAAGTTACAAGCCAAGTCTTCTTGCCCAGCATGGGCAGAAGCTGCTGCAGAGGCAACATTTTGAATTTTGGAATATCCAGGTATGTGTTTAGAATAGATAGGTCCAGTATTGGCCTCCAGGCTTTGTCCTTTCTGGGCACCAAGAAAAGTCTTTGAATAAAATCCTTGTCCCTGCTCTTGTTGTGGTACTTGCTGAATGGCCCTCATTTCCATGAGGGATGAAACTGCTCTGCCCACTGATTTTTTGGCAGGTCTGGCATACCGTTTGCCCTTGGCAGGGTGTGAAAGTAGAACCTGTAACCTTGTGACACTATGTTCAAGACACATTTGTCCTGTGTGATTATGTGCCAGATTTGTGAAAAAAGTGCTAGTTTTCCCCCTAAAGGAGCTGCCAGAAGATAAGTGCTTGGCGCTGGCAGGGGGAAGTCATTGGGACTGCTTTCTGTATGGCTGTGATTTATCGTCTCCGCTTTTGGAGGTATTAGCACCCCATTGTTTAGACCTGTATGAGCCTTGGGGTTGGGATCTGCCTCTAGGGCATCTGTATCTGCCTCTTTGTGGCCTGTCTGACACTGGAAAGGACCAATTCTTTGTAGGCCAGTGTCTGCTAAATCTTGGAGGCTGTACCTGTAAGAAATCCTTGACTGTTTGCATAGATTTGGCTTTGTCCTCCATTTTCTTCAATAGCTCTTCTGCTTTAACACCAAACAAGGTAACATGTTGTAATGGAGCATCCAATAATTTTGCTTTAACATGATCAGGCAGATTCTGTTCCTTTAGCCAAGCATGCTTCCTAATGACAGAACCCGTAACAGCGGCTCTGCAGGAGGCCTCCAAAGAATCAAAACCACATTGTAAGGTATGCTTTCCAACTTATTCAGCTGCATGCAATAAATCCTGCATTTCTTTATTTTCTGCACATTCAGAATTTGTCAACATTTTCTGTTTAAGCAGTGACATAAGGTATTGCTGATATTTAAGCATGTGAAACTGACAATTTAAAGTCCTTATAGCCAAGGTAGCAGAAGTGTAAATCTTTTTTCACCATCTGTCCAGTGCCTTGGAATCTCTGTCAGAGGGGGTAGGGTTTTTTGCAGTGGAAGCCTTGACCCCTTTGGGACCCTGAGAGATAGTTTCTGGGTCAGCAGTAGGGTTTTTAAAAAGAAATTTGTGGGAGTCTGGGACCCTGTAGTATCTGTCTGGCTTAACAGGAGCTGGAGGTAAGGAGTCTGGAGTCAGACTGGATTCTGAAAATACATCATCTACAATGTCTAGTACAGGTGGAATAGCCAGGGGCATGTGCTGAGGCAGTAAAAGAAAGTCTCTGAGCCTTTTCTGAGATTCTGAATAATCTTGGCTCTCCCAGTGGAAATGCTCCCTCATGGTATGCAGTTTTTCCCCAAAAGAATAATCCTCAGGAGGAGAAGCTGAGGGGATAGATTCTTCTGCATTAGAATCCTCATAAGGAGGAAGAGAGTATTCCTGATCAGAAGAGGAATCAGATGAAATGGAAACCTGATCTGAAGATTCATATTCTACCTCTTGCCTAGGCTTCTTGTCAGGAGGGGGATGAGAACCCTTGATCAAAGTAATTAGGTCTTTGGCCATTTTAAGCATCTGTTTTTTAGGCATAGAGGCCTGTCCATGGGGCTGTTGCACTTGTTTCTTTGTCTTTAAAGCTGCTTTTGTCTTTGCCTTTGTAGCTGAAGTAGTTTTAACATAATTGTGTAGGTCTGAAAACACCCTCAGAAGCCGATGCCTGCCCAGCGGCTCCAGACCTATCTGAAGGAATGGTTTCCGAAGGTTCAATACCTTGAGTTTCTGTAGGCCTGGTTGACTCCATGTGGGAGTCGGTATTGGCCTGCGACTCTAAAGTAGCGGTCATCAGGGGCTGCGAAAGCGCCTCACTGAGAACCGGTGAACCGGCGACTGGCCTAGAAGAAGCCTCGTCGTCGGTTTTGGACCTCGGATGCCTGTCCTTCTCTTTTTCCTTGCGTTTTTGTAAATTCCGGTAGTCAGCTGTTCCAACGGCATTATATAATTAAATCTTCTGCCAAAGTAATGAAATGCAAAATCGTACCGATGCTTAATAGTGCGTTGGTTAAATCTAGCAGAAAACCGACAACTAGCAATGTCGTGGTCAGGGCCTAGGCAAGGAATGCAGTAAGAATGAAAATCCTTATAAGGTATTTGCTTCCCACAATAAATACAATTATTAACTTTTTCTGACATCGGTCTGGAGCAAGAAAAAAGTTTCATCAAACGGGGTACTTAGCTTTTAATGAAGACTTTGGATCTGAAATTCGAACTTGAAAATCTCAGGAGTCGGCCGACCAGCACTTGCAAACTGCTTTTGCTTCGGGCAACGCGCGGCAAGAAAGACTGAAGAAAACGGCATTGGCTGCATCCTTTATACCCCTGGCGCACTGACGTCAGGGAGGAGGTGACAGCAACCAACGCCAGACCTAGACTTTGGAATTCAGGTCGACTGCGGGTAGCTTGCCAGCAGGATAACCCAATTGTAATGACTGCAACAGTGAAACACGATGAACATCAGAAGTTCTAGAAAGAAGGGGGAAGGTGGGTGGCTAACCCGGACTGCAACAGTGAATACACTCGAACATCTACATTTATGGTAAGTGTACACAACTGTACTATGTTCTTCATGTTTCACTGTTGCAGTCATCACATTTGGGTAGAATCCCAAAGCTATGGATGGGAGGCTGGAGCTAAATAGCATTAGGAGCAGCTATAAGGCCCTGCAGAACTGCAGTGGCAAAGCCTGTCCTGGACTTAGAGAAGAGAGGTAAATGATAATGCTTTTTAAAAGTATGAACAGAGTTCCAAGTAGCAGCTTCTAGAATGTCTTTGGTTGGCACCCCTCTGAGAAAAGCTGCTAAGGTAGATGCAGCCCTGGTGGAATGTGACCTGATCCTGATACCCTTGGGCACCGGTTTACCATAATGCAAATAGCAGAAATGAATGCAGTGGCTTATCCACTTTGAAATAGTCTGCTTTGAAACAGCCTTCTCCTCTGATCCTGCAGCAAATGCCACCAGTAGTTGCTCCAACTTTCTTAGAGATTTGGTCCTGTTTAAGTAGAATCTTAGTTGTCTGTGTACGTCCAAGGAATGCATAATCTGCTCCCCCTTGTTCTGCGGATTTGGGTAAAAAGTTGGCAGGTGAATAGTTTGGTTAAGAGCCACAATGGATACCACCTTAGGCACAAAGGAAGGATTTGTCCTGAGGGACACTCTGTCCAGGTAAAATGTAATAAAAGGCTCCACAGCCATGAGGGCGTGTAATTCTGAAACCCTTCTTGCTGAAGTGATTGCCAGAAAGAAAGCTGTTTTCCAAGATAAAAGCTTTATATCCGCAGTAGCTGCTGGTTCAAATGGAGGCAGGGTGAGCTTTTCCAACACAAAATCGAGGTCCCATGCAGGAGCTGGTGATCTTCTGGGAGGCCTTAAATTTTTGGCCCCTCTAAGATACAGATGCAGAGGATGAGAAAAGATAGGAGGCTCTGTGTTGTAATGAGCCGAGATGGCTGAGGCATGGATTTTTACTGATGAAAAAGATAGGCCCTTGTCAAGCATCTCAGTTAAGTATTGTAAAAGCCGAGGAATATTTATCTTTGCTGTGTCAGTACCTTGTGCTTGGTTCCAAGCACAGAATCTCTTCCATTTATCAGCATAAGATTTTTTAGTACTAGGCCTTCTGGCTTCCAAAATGGCATCCATCACAGATTTACTGAGAGGTGTTGTTTGAATAATTACATGATCAGCCATGCTGCCAGGTTCAGAGTTTGGAGCTGATTGTGTATAATTTGATTGCTCTGCTGGGACAGTGGATGAGGTATTAGAGGCAAGTACCAAGGAGGGAGGTGAGACATATTCCATAGAATTGGGTACCAGTGCTGGCGAGGCCAGTCCGGGGCAATTAGGATAATTTTTGGTTTTTCCTGTCTGACCTTTAGTAATACCTTGGGAAGAAGAGGCAGAGGAGGATAGGCACAGACTGATAGGTTTTTCCAACTGACATCGGTAAGGAGCAAGAAGAAGTTTCCCCAACAGGGTACTTAGCTTTAATTGCGGACTTTGGTTCTGAAATTGGAATGCGAAAATTTCAGGAGTCGGCCGACCGGCACCATACCTCTCAACCTGGAATCATCAGAAATCTGGACAAGGTCCATGAAAAATAGGTACAAATCTGTACGCTGATTAACATAAAATTTGCATACATAATTATGTAAGCCCCACCCTCTCCAATGGAATTGTGGTATAACTTTCAAACATAAACTGAAGAACAGACAACCAAAATATGGCACCAGAGGCCCCCTGCAGCCATTCCAATGTCCCATTACCTGGCTATTTCACCCCAATTACCATAAACACTAATGTGTACATACTGCTTTACTTCTACAATGATTATTTACACTGAACAAGTACATTATTCAGTTACAGCAGTACACTGTAAGACTCTGTAATTAAATAAGAGGCAAGGCAAAATGGAAATCTTCTGCATGTACAGCCAAGACATAAAATCCATGGCTCAAATCATAAAAGAAGTAACCTGAGGCACTGCCACACATAGCAAATGTGATCTACCAAACATTTGTAAAGCTTAACCATAATGAACTCTGTGCATGTGCATTAACAAAATTAAATTGGACAAACCATTATTTAATTTAAGATAACTTTCTAGATTACTGATTAACACAAGAATCAATGATAATGTTTTAAAAATTTTATTTGACTTCGTCAGTATAAATTTCAGAGAAAAATAAAATCTTCCTTTAGCAACAAAAATACAGGTTTGCTTCAGTTTACATACAAACATTTATACAGTGCAGTTTTTACCATTTACATTGTATCCCAAAACATTTATGTCACACATCTCTCACTTCATGTCTAGCAAACCGATACACTGGAAAACATTTACCAGTAGACTGGTCAGTATCATGATTATCTGCATATTTTGGCAAGCTAATAAGAAATGCCAGTGACATTCAATGGTAGGCAATAACACAATACCAAGTGCACAAAAAATATATTACATTAAGAATGGGTAATGCAGAATAGGCTTCAAAATCTGCTTAACTCTAAAACATCACAGTCAAACTAGGAGATTAGCTACCACTGAATTAATCCAACTAACCTACAGAAAAAAAAATTAAACTCAAGACTTGTATATTTAGTTTCATGTAAGAAGCAAAACCTAATATCTTATAACATAGCATAATACAAATACAATAGACAGCATAAGATGTAAACCGACATGCTTCCAAACACAAAACCAACTTTTATACCTTTTTCCCAATCTCCATGTCAAGAGCCAGATGCAGAAATTTACAAAACGGTGAGACCGTCTGGCCTGCTAAAAATCACGTGTGAATTCTGCAAATTACTATATACTTGTTTTAACTGTGGTTCATTGAAGTGAACTCCTAAAATAAGTGATTGATCTCTTATATGCATTTGGCAAAAACAGTATTAAAAGACGGGATGGTACAAACATCATTTGCACCATCCCCACCACCAAAATAACGTGCATAGAAAAAATGCTGCATGCAGTTAATTCACAACTCCCAAAACAGCAAGCCAATAAAAACAAAAGGTAACTCAGAACAATGGCTAAAGTAAACTCTGATTAAAAAAAAAAAAAAAAAAAAAAAATCAGTAAGGCTTTATTAAAAATACAACTCAAAAAAATTGTACTGCACATGCCCGATGAAAATGAACAACAGATTCTACAGCTGTTTTGCTAACCTACACCTGCATCATATCACATTCACACCAGCAGTTGATAACGAAACTGCAGTTTGGTTAAAAAGCTCAGCTCAAAAAGTGAACGTAATAAGTATGCATTGCGAATACGTTAAAACATATAAAACTCCATCCTTTAGTTTGAAATGTCCTGGTTCTCTGCTTTATAGCTCTGCGTTCCCCCTATATAAATACTCTGAATTGTTGACAAATATATGGTCTGACTAAAATGTGTTACAATTACTAGTTGAAAAATGTTCTGCAGTCATATTAAACGCATCGACAGTTCGGCAGTCAAAATCAGACAGTCACAGAGAGTTAGTTTCTAGTAGGCAGATGAAGGCAATAAATAAGGCCTGTTTCTTTTTTTATTCTTTTTTATTTACTTGGAGCCAGAGCATACACAATACATTTGTTTTACCTGATGCCGGAGGAGGTTGAGGATTTTCTCATTCTGATCCTTGCTCTGGGATTCCTGTTGGGTGGACCCAGACCAGACTCTGCTCTGTAGTGCAGAAAGTAAAATCCAGCCAATACTTTCCGGCTCTGGTGATTGCCGCTCGCAAAAGCATTTGAACCAGAGCCGGAAGTACTTGGTACATGCTACGTACGAGCCTGAGCTGAAGTCTGACAGGCTGGTGGAGCTGACGTCATCGCACACATGATGACATCAGCTCACGCAGCGCAAAAGTTAAAAAATTTAAAAAAAAGTGCAAATAAATCGGAACTCAGGGGGTGCCACTCGGGAATCGTGGCAACCCATTATTTGGACCCCAAAACAAAGTAAAAAACGAGTAATTCAGGACATTTGAGAGGTATGACCGGCACTTGTGAACTGCTTCTGCTTCGGGCACCGCGCGGCAAGAAAGACTAAAGAATATGGTGTCAGCTGCATGTTTTATACCCCTGACGACCTAACGTCATGGAAGAGGAAACAGCAACTGATGCAGGACCAAAGACTTTGATATTTAGGCTGACTGAGGGCTACCTGCCAGCAGATTACTCAAATGTGATGACTGCAACAGTGAAACATGAAGAACATCAGACAGGGATGACTCCATGTGTTGCATCTCAGGTTAGACCTTACTGCTGGCAGGATGCCTCTGAATCAGAAAGGGCTGACTCCAGTGATTGCACCTCATGTTAGACCTTACTGGGCAGCCTGCCTGTGAATCAGAAGGGGCTGATTCCAGAGGTTGCAGGTCAGGTTATACCATACAGCTGGCAGTCTTTTTATGACTCCGAAGGGGCTGACAACAGTGGTTCCATCTCAGAGTAGACCTTACTGCTGGCAGCCTGGCTGTGAATCAGAAGAGGCTGACTCCAAAGGTTACAGTTCAGGTTAGAGCTTACTTCTGGAAGCCTGCCTGTGAAACAGAAAGGGTTTTCACCAGTGGATGCATCTCATGTTGGACCATACTACTGACAGCCTGCCCTTGAATCAGAAAGGGCTGACTCCAGTGGTTGCATCTCATCTAAGACCTTACTGCTGGCAGCCTGCCTCTGAATCAGAAAGGGCTGACTCCGTGGCTGCATCTCATGTTAGAGCTTACTGCTGGCAGTCTGCCTCTGAATCAGAAAGGGCTGAATCTAGTGGCTGCATCTCATGTTAGACCTTATTGCTGGCAGTCTGCCTCTGAATCAGAGAGGGCTGACTCCAGTGATTGCATCTCATGTTAGACCTTACTGCTGGCAGCCTGGCTCACAGTCATAAAGGGCTGACTCCAGTGGTTGCACCTCATGTTAGACATTTCTGCTTGATGCCTGCCTCTGAATCAGAAAGGGCTGACTCCAGTGGTTGCATCTCATGTTAGACCTTACTGCTGGCAGTCTGCCTCGGAATCAGGTAGGGCTGGCTCCAGTGGTTGCACTTCATGTTAGACCTTACTACTGGCAACCTGCCTTTGAATCAGAAAGAGTGACCCCAGTGGTTGCATCTCATGTTAGACCTTACTGCTGGCAGCCTGCCTCTGAATAAAAAAAGGCTTACCCCAGGGGTTGCATGTTTTCTTTGACGTTACTGTTGTCATCTTGCCTCTGAATCAGAAAGGACTGTGTCCAGTGGTTGCATCTCATGTTATAACTTACTGCTGGCAGCCTGCCTCTGAATCAGTAGGGGCTGACTCCAGTGGGTGCATCACTAGTTAGACCTTACTGCTGGCAGCCTGCCTCTGAATCAGAAAGAGCTGACTCCAGAGGTTGCAACACGTTAGACCTTCCTGCTGGCATACTGCCTCTGAATCAGAAAGGGCTGACTCCAGTGGTTGCAGCTCATGTTAGACCTTACAGCTGGCAGTCTGCCTCTGAATCCGAAAAGGGCTGACTCCAGTGGTTGGACCTCATGTTATACCTTATTACAGGCAGCCTGACTAAATCAGAAATGGCTGACTCCAGTGGTTGCATCTCATGTTAGACCTTACTGCTGGGAGCCTGCCTCTGAATCAGAAAGGGCTGACTCCAATGGTTGCATCTCTTGTTAGACCATACTGCTGGCAGCCTGTGTCTGAATCAGAAAGGGCTGACTCCAGTGGGTGCATCACTAGTTAGATCTTACTGCTAGCAGCCTGTCTCTGAATCAGAAATGGCTGACTCCAGTGGTTGCATCTCATGTTAGACCTTACTGCTGGGAGCCTGACTTGTATCAAAAAGGGCTGACCCCAATGATTGATTCTCAGGTTAGGCCTTACTGCTGGCACCCTGCCTGCAAATCGGAATGGGCTTACTCCAGAGGTTGCATCTCAGGAGAGACCTTACTGCTGGCAGCCTGTCTCTGAATCAGAAAGGGCTGACTCCAGTGTTTGCATCTCATGTTAGACCTTACTGCTGGCAGACTGCCTCTGAATCAGAAAGGGCTGACTCCAGTGGTTGCAGCTCATGTTAGACCTTACTGTTGGCAGCCTGCCTCTGAATCAGAAAGGGATGACTCCAGTGGTTGCATCTCATGTTAGACCTTACTGCTTGCAGCCTGCCTCTGAATCAGAAAGGGCTGACTCCAGAGGTTGCGTCTCAGGTTAGACCTTACTGCTGGTAGAATTCCTGTGAATCAGAATGGGCTGACTCCAGTGGTTGCCTTTAAGGGTTAGACCTTACTGCTGGCAGCCTGCATCCGAATCAGAAAGGGCTGACTCCAGTGATTGCATCTCATGTTAGTCCTTACTGCTGGTAGCCTGCATCACAGTCATAAAGGGCAGACTCCAGTGGTTGCATTTCATGTTAGACCGTACCGCTGGCATTCTGCCTCTGAATCAGGTAGGGCTGGCTCCAGTGGTTGCACT
Source organism: Protopterus annectens (assembly GCF_019279795.1). Lineage (NCBI taxonomy): Eukaryota > Metazoa > Chordata > Ceratodontiformes > Protopteridae > Protopterus > Protopterus annectens. The sequence continues at coordinate 60,377,320 of NC_056749.1, read as the reverse complement.
TCATTTTAGACCTTACTGCTGGCAACCTGCCTTTGAATCAGAAAGAGTGCCCCAGTGGTTGCATCTCATGTTAGACCTTACTGCTAGCAGTCTGCCTCTGAATCAGGTAGGGCTGGCTCCAGTGGCTGCACCTCATGTTAGACCTTTCTACTTGATGCCTGCCTCTGAATCAAAAAGGGTTGACTCCAGTGGTTGCATCTCATGTTAGACCTTACTGCTGGCAGTCTGCCTCTGAATCAGGTAGGGCTGGCTCCAGTGGCTGCACCTCATGTTAGACCTTTCTACTTGATGCCTGCCTCTGAATCAAAAAGGGTTGACTCCAGTGGTTGCATTTCATGTTAGACCTTACTGCTGGCAGTCTGCCTCTGAATCAGGTAGGGCTGGCTCCAGTGGTTGCACTTCATTTTAGACCTTACTGCTGGCAACCTGCCTTTGAATCAGAAAGAGTGCCCCAGTGGTTGCATCTTATTTTAGACCTTACTGCTGGCAGGCTGCCTCTGAATCAAAAAGGACCGAGTCCAGTGGTTGCATCTCATGTTATAACTTACTGCTTGCAGCCTGCCTCTGAATCAGAAAGGGCTGACTCCAGTGGCTCCATCATTAGTTAGACCTTACTGCTGGCAGCCTGCCTCTGAATCAGAAAGGACTGAGTCCAGTGGTTGCATCTCATCTTTATAGGTTCATAGGTAGGTACTAGTGTATCGGCCCTAGGGCCCATACAAGCCTAGCCAAAAAATGTACCCTGGCTTTCGCCACCCTAGAAAATTATTTTCCTGTGCCCCTGTCGAGCAGAGCCACAGAAGTGATCCCCGGGGTGAATTTCCTATTTCCCATCCAATCATCAAGATTTTTCTTGAAGAGTGCTAATGAGGAGCTCTGTTTGACATAGATAGGTAGTCTGTTCCAGAGTATGGGAAGTCTCTGGGACAGGAATCTATCCCTCCAGCATTGTTTATTGTGGTGACAAGGTTAAGGTCCCTAGAGCGTGTAGCTCGGAGGGATTGGGATTTCTTTAAGTGGAGCATGTCCAACAGCTCTGGGTTTGACATAGCTTTGTATGTTAGGCAGAGATCACCCCTGAGTAGGTGATATGCGATGGAGTAAAGCTGTAGTTTTTTGAGACGGTCTGCATAGGGCATCTGTTTGAGGCCAGTAATCCTCTTTGTGAGGTATTTCTGTGGTCTTTCCAGTTGTTGTAGATGTCTTGTGAGGTACATACCAAAGGGCATTGTACTCTATAATGGGTCTAATGAGTGATGAGTAGAGGGGAACAATGACCTCTTTTTTTCTGGATGAGAATCCTTTTGTGATGAGATGAGCCACGTAGAAGGATTTTCTGACCACTGTGGCGATGTGATTATCAAAGGAGAGACTACTGTCCACCTGTGTCCCAAGGTCTCTTATCACATTTTCGGCATTAAGTAGACTACCAGCTATGTGGTAGTTCATGGGTACAGAGTTTTTACCAAAGGGGATGACAATACACTTTTTGGCATTGAGCTTCAGGCCATGGCTTTGACACCAGGTATCTGTCTCAGTGAGGCCCTTTTGTAGGATGTCCACATCATTAGGAGTTTCGATTATGGCTCCTAGTTTGCAGTCATCTGCAAACTTTGTTAGCCAAAGACCTTCTGTGCTGGCCTGCACTTCAGAGAAGTAGATACCAAAGAGGAGAGGACCCAGGACTGAACCCTGTGGTACTCCACTTGTCACTGGTCTGATGTCGGATTTCGAATCCGCTACTTTCACAGTGTGGGTTCTGTCCATGAGCCAGTTGGCAACCCATCTTGTGATGTAGGGATTTATACCTAGTTTAGTGAGCTTATCTATAATTCCAGAGTGGGGGATGGTGTCAAAAGCCTTGGCGAGATCTAGATAAGCTGTGTGAACCATTTTACCCTCATATATGGCTTTAGTGACTGCTTCAAAGAAGTCAATCAGGTTTAGGAGACATGATCTGCCTTTTACAAATCCAAACTGAGTAGGGTCCAGAGTTTGGAGATTGCCAATGTCTTTGTTTATGAGTTCCACGATGATACATTCCATGGCCTTGCAGACCAGGCTTGTCAGGCTAATGGGGCGGTAGTTCCCGGGGTCCGTTGTGGCTCCCCCTTTGTGGAGTGGGATAAATGTTGTGGTGCGCCATTCAGTGGGTACAAAGCCTGAGGTGAGGCTATGATTGAACATGGTACTTAGATAGGGTGCCAATTCATTCTGTAGTTAGTGTAGAACGCAGCCTGGGATATTGTCAGGTCCCATGGATGCTGTGCTCTTGGCTTTGGAGAGTGTGTTTTTTACCTGTGCAGCCGTGATTATAGGAACTTTGCATTCTTCCGGTATAGAGATGGGCCCTCTAGGGGGTGAGAGGGGGGTAAAGTTAGCACTGAACCTATCTGCTAGGATGTTGGCAATATCAGTTGGTTCTGTATATTTAGTGCCATTATGCTGTAACTCAGAGCAGATCTGAGTGTTCCCATTTAGATTCTTGACATAGCTATAGAATGTTTTGTGGTTGTGTTTAGAGTCAGTGGCAATTTTGTTTTCGTAACTAGCTTTGGAGGATTTTATGAGGGATCTCAGCTTCTTACTGAGGTTGACCAGGGAGTTCCTCCAGTCATGGGATTTTACTCTTTTTTGCAACAGTTTCTTTCTTCTGTTGTAGAGTTTGTTTATGTTAGAGGACCACCAGATTGGCTTCCTTTTTTTGGAGGATAACATCTTGGTTCTGTTAGGGATAGCATGATCCATGCACTCGTTTAAGTGCTTATAAAGTGCATTTGTGTAGGATTCAGCAGTCATACCTCTATTGTCCGTCTGCATGGGTGTCATGAAGTTTGCCACTTCTGTCTTAATAAGTGTGAAGTTGGCTTTTGAGAAGTTTTTTACGATGGTTTCCCTAATTGGGGCTGGGGGTGGGATGTCGATGTCTAGGCTGATTAGCTTGTGGTCGGGTCTGACCAAAGAGGAATTGACCTCTGGTGTGGAACACCAGTTTCCCATGTTGGTAATGACCAGGTCTAGGATATTGCTGCCCCTGGTGGAGGTGTGAATAAGTTGATCCAAGGCGTTGGAATTTATGAATTCTAGAAAATGTTGAGCAAAAGGGTTGGCACATGAGTAGTTTTCCCAGTTAATGGTGGGGTAGTTGAAATCGACCATTATTAGGGTGTTGGGTTGTACCCTAATACTTTCCAGTGTATCAAGAAATGAGGTGTGTGAATCCTGGGGCATGGTGGGGGGTCTGTAGCAAGCTACAATTTGGACTGTGGTCTTGCCCAGAGTTAGTTGCACTTGGATAATCTCGGATGCATTATGCTGTGCAACTAGCCTGGAGATGTGGATATCCTTAATGAATATGGACACGCCTCCACCTTTAGTGCTTCTTTCTGGGTTAGGTGGCCAAAAGGTGTGGTATGAATTGAAGCCTGGTAATGCAGGGGTGCTCTCTGGAGCTTTGAACCAGGTCTCTGTCACTGCACAAATGTCAATGTTCTCCATTTTAAGGAATGCCTCGAGTGAGTGCATTTTGAGGTTTAGACTTCTAGCATTGAGTAGCATTACCCTCAGATTTTGCTTGCGTGTACCTGTTACGGTGGTGAATTTGTCATTTGAACCTTGCCTAAAAAAAGCACTATAGGGGTGGCAAGAGCCTTAGCCAGTATCCGGAATCCTAAGGGCGACAGGTGCAGGCCATCTCTGGCAAAGCATCGTGGACTGTCGATCATGTCGTCCCAGGCAGACAAATACTGGATCCACTTAGAATTACACCAGAAGCTTAGCCAATTGCTGAAGTCAATCATTTTGTCCTTGTACTGTGGTATCATTCTGGGTGATGGCAGGATTCTACTCAGGGTTAGGGTCATACCTGCCTGGGATACAAGATCGGAGAGGTCCTCCATGTTATAACTTACTGCTTGCAGCCTGTCTCTGAATCAGAAAGGGCTGACTCCAGTGGCTGCATCATTAGTTAGACCTTACAGCTGGCAGTCTGCCTCTGAATCCAAAAACGGCTGACTCCAGTGGTTGGACCTCATGTTGTACCTTACTACTGGCAGCCTGACTGAATCAGAAATGGCTGACTCCAGTGGTTACATCTCATGTTAGACCTTACTGTTGGGATCCTGCCTCTGAATCAGAAAGGGCTGACTCCAGTGGTTGCATTGCATGCTAGACCTTCCTGCTGACAGCCTGCCTTTGTATCAAAAAGGGCTTACTCCAGAGGTTGCATCTCGGGAGAGACCTTACTGCTGGCAACCTGCCTCTGAATCAGAAGGGGGTGACTCCTGTGGTTGCAGCTCATGTTAAACCTTACAGCTGGCGGTCTGCCTCTGAATCCGAAAAGGGCTGACTCCAGTGGTTGGACCTCATGTTATACCTTACTACAGGCAGCCTGTCTCTGAATCAGAAAAGGCTGACTCCAGTGGTGCATCCCATGTTAGACCTTCCTGCTGGCAGCCTGCCTCTGAATCAGAAACGGCTGACACCAGTGGTTGCATCTCAGGTTAGACCTTACTGCTGGCAGCCTGCTTATGAATCAGAATGGGCTGACTCCAGAGGATGCATCTCAGGATAGCCATTACCACTGGCAGCATACCTGTGACTCAGAATTGACTGACTCCAGTGGTTGCATCTAAGGGCAGACATTACTACTGGCAGCCTGCCTCTGAATCATAAGGGGCTGACTCCAGTGGTTACAGCTCAAGTTAGACATTAGAACTGGCAGCCTGCCTCTAAATCAGAAGGGACTGACTCCAGTGATTACAGCTCAGGTTAGACCTTGCTGCTGGGAGCCTGCCTCTGAATCAGACATGGCTGACTCCAGTGGTTGCATCTCAGGTTAGACATTACTCTTAGCAGCATGCTTCTGAATCAAAAAGGGCTGACTGCAGTGGATGTTCTTCGTGTTACACCATTGCAGTCATTACATTTGGGTAATCTGCTGGCAGGTTGCCCTCAGTCAGCCTGAATTCCAAAGTCTTGGGTCCTGCGTCATTTGCTGTCTTCTCTTCTATGACATCAGGTCGTCAGGGGTATAAAACATGCGGCCAACGCCATTTTCTTTAGTCTTTCTTGCCGCACGGTGCCCGAAGCAGAAGCATTTCGCAAGTACCGGTCGGCCGACTACTGAAATATTCGAGTTTGAGTTTTAGAACCGAAGTCTTCACTAAAGCTAAGTACCCCAGTGGGGAAACTTTTTTCTTGCTTTTTACCGGTCAGAAAAAGTTAATAATTGTATTACTTGTGGGAAGCAAATACCTCATAAGGATTTCCATTTATACTGTATTCCTTGCCTAGGCCCTGATCACAATGTGCCTGGCTGTCGGTTTTGTGCTAGATTTAACCAATGCACTGTTTAGCGTCGGTATATTTTTGCATCAAAGTATTTTGGAAACAGATTTAACTACCCAGAGATGTCGTCGGGTAGCAATCTGACTACCGGAGTACATAAAAAATGCAAAGAAAAGGACAGAGAAAGGCAGTAAAGATCCAAAACCGACGACGAAGCTTCTCCTAAGCCAGTCACCATTTCACCTGTACTCATTGAGGTGCCTTCGCAGCCCCTGATACCCGCTACCTTCGAGTTGCAGGCCTCTACCGACACCCATGTGGAGTCCAGCATGCCGCAAGATACTCAAGGTATTGGACTGACGGATGCATCTCCCTCAGATGGGTCTGGGGCCTCTGAGCAGGCACCGGCTTCTGAGGGTGTATTCAGACCTCAACATTTGTACATCAAACCAATGACAGCTGCAAAACCAAAGACAAAAGCAACTTCTAAAACAAAAAAATGATGCATGAGCCACGTGCACAGGCCTCTATGCCTAAAAAACAGATAATCAAAATGGCTGAAGACCTTATTACCTTGATCAGGGGTACCCATCCCTCTTCAGATAAGAGGCCTAGGCAAGACACTGATTATGAATCTTCAGATCAGGTTTCTATTTCTTCTGATTCCTCTTCTGATCAGGAATTATCTATACCTCCCTATGAGGATTCTGATGCTGAGGAGTCTATTCCATCTGCATCTCCTGCTGAGGATTATTCATTTGGAGAAACCTTGCCTACTTTGAGGGAACATTTTCACTGGGAGAGTCAAGACTTCTCAGAATCAAAAAAGAGGCTCAGGGATTTCCTTCTTCTCCCTCAGCACAAGCCTTTAGCCATTCTCCCTGTTTTAGACATTGTGAATGATGCGTTTTCGGAGTCAAGCTTGACCCCTGACTCTTTACCTCCAGCTCCCAGTAAGCCTGACCGATATTATAGGGTCCCTGACTCACATAAATTCTTATTTAGAAACCCTGCTGCTGATCCTGAAACTATTTCACAGAGTCCAAAGGGAGTTAAGGCCTCAACAGCAAAAAGTCCTACCCCCTCTGACAGAGATTCAAGGGCACTGGACAGATGGGGAAAAAAGGTTTATACATCTGCAACCGTGGCAATCAGGGCCTTAAACTGTCAATTTCATATGCTTAAGTACCAACAACATGTTATGGGATTGCTGAAACAGAAAATGATGTTGATTTCAGAATGTGCAGAAAATAAAGAATTGCAGGAATTATTGCATGCAGCTGAACAAGTTGGAAAGCATACTTTGCAATGTGGATTTTCATCGTGTTTCACTGTTGCAGTCATTACACTTGGGTTATCCTGCTGGCAGGCTACCCACAGTCAGCCTGAATTCCAAAGTCTTGGTCAGGCGTCGGTTGCTGTCGCCTCTTCCCTGACGTCAGTGCACCAGGGGTATAAAAGATGCAGCCGACACCATTTTCTTCAGTCTTTCTTGCCGCGCGGTGCCCGAAGCAAAAGCAGTTCGCAAGTGCTGGTCAGCTGACTCCTGAGATTTTCGAAATTGAATTTCAGATCCTAAGTCTTCTATAAAGCTAAGTACCCCGTTGGGGAAACCTTTTTCTTGCTCCAGACCGATGTCAGAAAAAGTTAACAATTGTATTTCTTGTGGGAAGGAAATACCTCATAAGGATTTTCACTCTTACTGTATTCCTTGCCTAGGCCCTGACCACAACGTTGCTAGTTGTCAGTTTTGTGCTAGATTTAACCAACGCACTATTAAGCATCGATACAGTTTTGCTTTTCATTACTTTGGCCGAAGGTTTAACTACATAATGCCGTCAGAACAGCCGATGACCGGAGTTCATAAAAAGCACAAGGAAAAAGAAAAGGACAGGCGTCTGAGGTCCAAAACCGATGATGAAGCCTCATCTAGGCCAGTCGCCGGTTCGCCGTTTCTCAGTGAGGCACTTTCGCAGCCCCTGACACCCGCTACCACAGAGCCGCATGCTGCCTCCGACTGCCACATGAAGACAGCTAGGCTTCTGGATACTCAAGGTATTGGGCCTTCGGAAACTAATCCCTCAGACTGGTCCGGAGCTGCTGAGCAGGCATCGGCTTCTGAGGGTGTTTTCAGACCTACACAGCTTTATATCAAGCCAACTTCAGCATCAAAGACAAAGACTAAAACAGTTTTAAAGACAAGGAAACAAGTACAGCATTCTCCAGGACAGACTTCCATGCCTAAGAAACAGATGCTCAAAATGGCCGAAAACCTAATTACTTTGATCAGGGGTTCCCATCCCCCTCCTGATAAGAGGCCTAGGCAAGGCACTAAATATGATTCCTCTGATCAGGTTTCCATTTCCTCGAGGATTACTCATTTGGGGAACCTTGCATACCATGAGGGAGCATTTCCACTGGGAGAGCCAAGATTATTCAGATTCTAAGAAAAGGCTCAGAGACTTTCTTTTACTTCCTCAGCACAGACTTCTTGCTATTCCTCCTGTTCTAGACATTGTAGATGATGTATTTTCAGAGTCCGGCCTGTTTCCCGACTCTTTACCTTCTGCACCTGTTAAGCCAGACAGATACTACAGGGTTCCAGATTCTCATACATTTCTATATAAAAACCCTGCTGCTGACCCAGAAACTATTTCACAGGGTCCCAAAGGGGTCAAGGCTGCTACTGCAAAAAACCCTGTCCCCTCAAATAGAGATTCTAGGGCACTGGACAGATGGGGGAAAACGTTTACACTTCTGCTACCTTGGCTGTAAGGGCTTTACATTGTCAGTTTCATATGCTAAAATATCAGCAATATTTAATGTCTCTGTTAAAACAGAAAATGTTGACAAATTCTGATTGTGCTGAGAACAAGGAATTGCAGGATTTATTGCATGCAGCTGAACAAGTGGGAAAACATACTTTGCAATGTGGTTATGATTCGCTGGAGGCCTCTTGCAGGGCCGCTGTAACAGGCTCGGTCATTAGAAGGCATGCTTGGTTAAAGGAACAGACTCTGCCTGATCATGTTAAAGCAAAATTATTGGATGCTCCATTACAGCATGATACTTTGTTTTGTGTTAAGGCAGAAAAGGTGTTGAAGAAAATGGAGGATAAAGCTAAATCTATGCAGACAGTGAAGGATTTCTTACAGGTGCAGCCACCCAGATTTAGCAGGAACTGGCCTTCTAAGAACTGGTCCTTTCCCATGTCAGACAGGCCACAAAGAGGCAGATACAGATGCCCTAGAGGCAGACAACAGCCCCAGGACTCATACAGGCCCAAACAGTGTGGTGCTTCTACCTCCAAAAGCAGAGAAGCAAATCACAGCCATATAGGAAACAGTCCCAATGACTTCCCTCTGGCAATGCCAAGCATTTATCTTTTGGCAGCACCCTTAGTGGGGAAAGCTAACACTTTTTTCACAAAACTGGCACATAATTATCCAGGACAAATGGGTCTTAAATATAGTCTCTCAGGGCTACAGGTTCCACTTTCACACCCTTCCAAAGGCAAAAGGTATGCCAGACCTGCCACACAATCAATGGGCAGAGGCACAAAACCAAGTTTCATCTCTGATGGACATGAGGGCTATTCAGCCAGTGCCACAATAAGAGCAGGGACAAGGATTTTACTCGAGACTTTTCTTAGTACCAAGAAAGGACAAAGCACGGAGACCGTTTCTGGACCTGTCTATTCTAAATACTTTTCTGGACGTTCCGAAATTCAAAATGTTGACTCTGCAGCAGCTTCTGCTCATGCTGGGCGAAAAGGCTTGGCTTGTAACTTTGGACCTCAAAGAGGCATACCTGCATGTCCCAATCAGACAGTCTTGCAGAAGATACCTCAGATTCATAGCTGGCATAATGCACTACCAATTCTCTGCACTGCCCTTTGGCTTATCTACTGCGCCCAGGGTCTTCACAAAATGCCTGGCACCAGTAATTGCATTTTGCAGACAAAGAGGAATTCAAATATATCCCTACTTGGATGACTGCCTTATTCAAGCAGAGGTCAAAGACATTCTACTAAAGCATCTGGCGTTTGTAAAAAGATTACTAATTTGCCTAGCGTACACAGTAAACGAAAAGAAATCAAAACTAGTACCCTCTCAAGAGATAATATTCCTGGGTGCAAGCTTAAATACAACTGCCCAGATGGCTTATCTCACACCAGACAAACAAAGGCATCTGACTACTTACTTCGAAAACGTGGTAACAAAGACCCAGTTATCTGCAAGAAAAATTCTGCAGGCTCTGGGCTACATGGCCTCCTGCATTCTGCTAATTCCATATGCAAGACTGCATATGAGGAAACTAGAATGGTATCTAAAAAGTGTTTGGACTCAACATTGCCACAGCCTGGAATCATTAATTTCACTCATTCCCTGCCTGCAACAGGAGTTTCGATGGTGGGCACAGGCCTGTCACCACAACAAGGGACAGCCATTCACTTTACCCACAGCCAGGCAAACACCAACAACAGATGCATCAGATTATGCCTGGGGGGCCCACATGGCAGGAAAATGTATTCAGGGCACATGGCCCCCAAGCCAAAGGCATCTACACATCAATCAAAAGGAGATGTTAGCTGTACAAAATGCCCTGACAGCCTTCAAGGACCTACTTCATCCAGGACAGCTGCTGATAAAGATGGACAACACCACAGTCATGTAGTACATAAACAAGCAGGGGTGCACACATTCCTACCCCCCCTGCAGACAAGCCATGATTTTGTGGAACACAGCATTGACTTACCAAGTACACCTGCAAGCACAATTCCTGCCAGGAAAAACAAATGCTCTGGCAGACGAACTAAGCAGAAACCTAATGGACCCTCATGAGTGGAAACTAGATCCACAAATCTTCAGCATGATAACAAGGAAATGGGACGCCCAGACATAGATCTTTTTGCCTCCCCTCACAACTGCCAACTTCAGAGATTCTGCACAAGGACTTATCACAAACAAGCATGGAAAGTGGATGCCCTGTCATTCAGCTGGAACAACCTTACAGTATATGCCTTTCCTCCACTGCCTCTCCTCCCCAAGGTACTCCTAAAGGTCAGACAAGAGAAGCCACAAATGATACTGATTGCCCCAGATTGGCCACGCCAACACTGGTACCCAATCCTAAGGAGCTTGTCCCAAGGCCCAGCCTGGACATTGCCTCAAATTCCTCATTTACTGACCCAACAAAACAATCAGATCCTGCTTAGCCAACTCAGAACTCTAAATCTAGCTGCATGGCGGATACTGTAACCATTCAGAATACACCTCTCTCTAAAGCGGTTATGGATGTCATTTTGGAGGCCAGGAGGCCCAGCACCAGAAAATCTTATGCAGAAAAATGGAAGAGATTCTGTGCTTGGAACCAGGCACAAGGAATTGACACGCTTGTTCCAAATATTCCTCAGATTTTACAATATCTAACTGAGATGCTGGAGAAAGGCCTATCCTTCTCATCAATTAAGATCCATGCCTCTGCCATTTCAGCTCATTACAATACAGACTCACCTATTTTTTCATATCCATTGCTTAGGCAGTTCCTCAGGGGGGCCAAAAACATAAGACCTCCAAGGAGAGCACCAATACCTGCATTGGACCTCAATTTTGTCTTGGAAAAACTCACACTGCCTCCTTTTGAGCCAGCCAATACAGCTGACATAAAATTCTTATCATGGAAAACAGCTCTGCTCCTAGCAATAACTTCAGCAAGAAGAGTCTCAGAGTTACAGGCATTAATGGCTGTGAAACCTTTTATTATCTTCCATCCGGACAGGGTTTCTCTAAGGACAAACTCAACATTTATGCCTAAGGTAGTGTCCAGTGTGGCTCTTAATCAAACCATTCATTTGCCTACTTTTTACCCAAACCCGCAGAATAAAGGGGAGAGACTTCTGCATTCTTTGGACATACACAGACAGCTACGCTTCTACTTGGACAAAATTAAAGCTTTCAGAAAGACTGAGCAACGTTTAGTGGCATATGCTGCAGCATCACAAGGAAAGGCTATCTCAAAGCAGACTATGTCAAAATGGATAGGACACTGCATTCGGTTCTGCTATTCACAACATGGTAAATCAGTGCCTAACGGCATTAGACCACATTCTACCAGGGCAGCAGCCACCTCAGCAGAGTACCAACCAAGGATATTTTGGAGGCTGCAACTTGGACTTCAGTGCACACTTTTACTAAGCACTACCACTTGCCTCTTTACTCTAAATCCAGAGCAGGCTTTGTCACTGCAGTCTTGCAGGGCCTTATAGCCACTCCTAATTCTATTTAGACCCAGCTGCCCAACCTCAGCTTTGGGATTCAACCCAAGTGTAATGACTGCAACAGTGAAACATGATGAACATAGTACAGTTGTGTACCTACCATAGATGTATATGTTTGACTGTATTCACTGTTGCAGTCCTGGTTACCCACCCACCATCCCCCTTTCTTTGCTGGGACTTATCTGTACTTCTCTATCCTATACAACCTATGTGGTGTATTTGCTTGTAGATGAAGGTATTGTTTATTTTAGTGCATGTTTTTATTAGCAATGTTTTTTAGCCTACCCTTTTGGGGGCATCTGACATCTGGGGCAAGAAAAACTGAAGAAAATCGCATTGGCTGCATCTTTTATACCCCTGATGCACTGATGTCAGGGAAGAGGTGACAGCAACCGAAGCCGGACCAAGACTTTGGAATTCAGGCTGACTGCGGGTAGCCTGCCAGCAGGATAACCCAAGTGTACTGACTACAATAGTGAATACACTCGAACATCTACATTTATGGTAGGTACACAACTGTACTTTTTGATTCTTTAGAGGCCTCCTGCAGGGCCACAGTTACTGGATCTGTGATTAGGAGGCATGCCTGGTTAAAGGAATAAAATTTGCCTGATCATGTTAAAGCTAAATTGCTAGATGCACCTTTACAGCATGATTCTCTGTTTGGTATTAAGGCAGAAGAGGTTTTAAAGAAAATGGAAGACAAAGCTAAGTCTATGCAAACTGTTAAAGACTTCTTACAAGTGCAGCCACCAAGATTCAGTAGTCACTGGCCTACAAAAAAATTGGTCCTTTCTTGTGTCAGACAGAGCTCAAAGGGCCAAATCCAGACCCCCTAAGGGTTCCAGATACCAGGCGCAAGATTCATACAGGTCAAAGCAATGGGGCCATCCCCCTCCAAATCTGGAGGAGATAAAGCTCAAACATACAGAAAGCAATCCCAATTACTTCCCTCTGCCTACACCAAACACTTATCTTTTGGCAGCACCCATAGGGGGAAAATTAGCACTTTTTGCTCAAAATTGGCAGTTAATAACCCAGGACAAGTGGGTACTAAACATCGTATCACAGGAATACAGATTCCATTTCCACACTCTGCCAATGGCAAATGGTTGGCCAGATCTGCCAAAAAATCAATAGGCAGAGGCACAGAAACAGGTTACGTCCCTCATGGATATGGGGGCCATTCAGACAGTACCAGAATAGGAAAAAGGACAAGGTTTTTACTCAAGACTGTTCCTGATACCCAGAAAGGACAAGGCCTGGTGGCCAATACTGGATTTATCGATGCTGAACACATACCTGGACATTCCAAAATTCAAAATGCTGACTTTGCAGCAGCTTCTGCCCATGCTGGGTAAGAATGCTTGGCTGGTGACTTTAGATCTAAAAGAGGCGTGCCTGCATGTCCCAGTAAGACAGTCGTGCAGAAGATACCTCAGATTCAAGGCTGGCTTTATGCATTACCAATTCTCTGCACTGCCCTTTGGCTTATCTACTGTGCCCAGGGTCTTTACAAAGTGCCTGGCACCATTAATTGCATTTTTGCAGACAAAGAAGTATACAAATATATCCTTACTTGGACGACTGTCTCATTCAAGCAGAGAACAAGGACACTCTACTTCGACACCTGGCATTTGTGAAAAGGCTTCTAACATGCCTAGGGTACACAATAAATGAAAATAAATCACAACTGGTACCTCTCGAAAGATAACATTCCTGGGTGCAAGCTTGAATACAACTGCCCAGATGGCTTACCTCAATCCAGACAAACAAAGGCAACTGACTACTTACTTCAAACTGATGGCAACAAAAACCCAGTCTTTTGCAAGACAAATTCTGCAGGCTCTGGGCTTCATGGCATCCTGCATCCTACTAATTCCATATGCAAGATTGCATATGAGGAAACTTCCATGGTATCTAAAAAGTTTATGGAGTCAACATGCACACAGTCTGGAAACAATGATTCCTCTCATTCCCTGCCTGCAACAGGAGTTTCTATGGTGGGCAAAGGCCTGTCACCAAAACATGGGACAGCCCTTCACTCTACTCCCTGCCAGCCAAAACTTAACAACAGACGCATCAGATTATGCCTGGGGGGCCCACATGGCAGGAATATGCATTCAGGGCATATGGGCACCAAAACAAATGCATCTACATATCAACCAGAAATAGATGCTAGCTGTTCAAAATGCGCTAACAACCTTCAAGGACTTACGTCATCCAGGACAACTACTGATAAAGATGGACAACACCACAGTCATGTGATATATAAACAAGCAAGGGAGCATACACTCATACCCCCTTTGCAGATTAGCCATGGCACTGTGGGACACAGCTTTGACCTACCAAATACATCTTCAAGTTCAATTCCTGCCAGGAAAACAAAACACTCTGGCAGACGATTTAAGCAGAAACCTTATGGATCCTCATGAGTGGAAACTAAATCCACAAGTCTTCAGCATGATAACAGAGAAATAGGGGAGTCCAGACATAGATCTATTTGCCTCTCCTCAAAATTATCAATTGAAAAGATTCTGCACAAGGACTTATCACAGACAAGCATGGAAAGTGGACGCCCTATCCTTCAGTTGGAAAAACCTATCAGTTTACGCCTTTCCTTCTCTGCCTCTTCTACCCAAGGTCCTCCTAAAAGGCAGACAAGAGAAGCCAACGATGATATTAATTGCCCCAGACTGGCCCCACCAATTCTGGTACCTAGTCCTAAGGAACTTGTCTCAATACCCAGCTTGGACCTTGCCTCAAAAACCACAACTACTGTCCCAGAAAAACAATCAGATCCTGCACAATCAACTACAGACTCTGAACCTGGCAGCATGGCTAATCAAGTAATCATACAAATGACACCTCTCAGTAAAGCTGTGATGGATGTCATTTTGGAAGCCAGAAGGCCTAGTACTAGAAAATCTTATGCTGACAAATGGAAGAGATTCTGTGCTTGGAATCAAGCACAAAGAACTGATACAGCAGAACCAAATATTCCTCAGATATTACAATACTTAACTGAGATGCTTGACAAAGACCTATCTTTCTCATTAATTAAAATCCATGCCTCTGCCATTTCGGATCTTTACAATACAGAGCCACCAATCTTTTCTCATCCTTTACTAAAGCAGTATCTTAGAGGAGCCAAAAATGTAAGGCCTCCTAGAAGATCACCATTACCTGCATGGGACCTCAATTATGTGTTGGAAAAGTTCACCCTGCCTCCATTTGAACCAGCTGCTACCGCTGATATAAAGTTCTTATCATGGAAGACAGCTCTGCTACTGACAATTACTTCAGCAAGAAGAGTTTCAGAACTACAGGCCCTCATGGCTGTAGAGCCTTTTATCATATTTTACCCATACAGGGTGTCTCTGAGGAGAAATCCTACATTTATGCCTAAGGTGGTTTCCATTGTGGCTCTTAACCAAACTATTCATCTGCCAACTTTTTATCCAAATCCGCAGAACAAAGGGGAGAGAATTCTGCATTGCTTGGATGTACACAGACAGCTAAGATTCTACTTGAGCAGGACTAAAGCTCTAAGAAAAACTGAGCAATTACTAGTGACATATGCTGCAGGATCAGAAGGAAAGGCTATTTCAAAGCAGACAATTTCAAAGTGTATAAGCCACTGCATCCGTTTCTGCTACTTACACCATGGTAAACCTGTGCCCAAGGGCATTAGGTCTCATTCCACCAGAGCTGCAGCTACTTCAGCAGCCTTTCTCAGGGGAGTATCACCCAAAGACATTCTAGAGGCTGCTACTTGGAGTTCTGTTCACACTTTTACAAAGCATTACCATTTGCCTCTCTACTCTAAGTCCAGGGCAGGCTTTGCCACTGCAGTGCTGCAGGGCCTTATAGCCTCACCTAATGCTGTTTAGCTTCAGCCTCCCAACCATAACTTTGGGATTCTACCCAAATGTAATGACTGAAACAGTGAAACATGAAGAACATAGTACAGTTGTGTACACTTACCATAAATGTAGATGTTCGAGTGTATTCACTGTTGCAGTCCAGGTTACCCTCCCACCATCCCCCTGTCATTCTAATGTTTATCTTTCCTTCTCTATCTTCTACAACCTATGTGGTGTATTTGCTTGTAGATGAAGGTAAAGTTTATATTATTGCTACCTTTTTGGGGGCACCTGACATCGGGGGCAAGAAAAACTAAAGAAAATGGCGTTGGCTGCATGTTTTATACCCCTGATGACCTGACATCATGGAAGAGAAGACAGCAACCGACGCAGGACCCAAGACTTTGGAATTCAGGCTGACTGAGGGCAACCTGCCAGCAGATTACCTAAATGTAATGACTGCAACAGTGAATACACTCGAACATCTACATTTATGGTAAGTGTACACAACTGTACTTTGCATCTCATGTTAGATGTTACTGCTGGCAGACTGCCTTTGAATCAGAAAGGGATGACTCCAGTGGTTGCATCTCAGGTTTGACCTTCCTGCTGGCAGCCTGCATCTGAATCAAAAGGGCTGACTCCAGTGGTTGCACCTCAGTTTATACCTTACTGCTGTCAGCCTGCTGTGAATTAGAAAGGGATGACTCCAGAGGTTGTATCTCAGGTTAGACCTAACTGCTGGCAGCCTTCCTGAGAATCAGAAGGGGCTGACTCCAGTGGTTGCATCTCAGGGTAGACCTTACTTTTGGCAGAATGCCTCTGAATCAGATAGGACTGACAGCAATGGTTGCATCTCATGTTAGACCATACTGCTGGCAGCATGACTCTGAATCAGAGATGGCTGACTTTAGTGGTTGCCTCTCAGTTTAGACTGCATTGCTGGCAGCCTGCATCTGAACCAGAAAGGGCCGACTCCAGTGGTGGCATATCATGTTAGACCATCCTGTCTCTGAATCAGAAAGAGCTGACTCCAGTGGATGCATCACTAGTCAGACCTTACTGCTGGCAGCCTGCATCTAACTCAGAAAGGGCTGACTCCAGTGGTACAGTTCTTGTTAGACCTTCCTGCTGGCAGCCTGCCTCTGAATCAGAATGGGCTGACTCCAGTGGTTGCAACTCATGTTAGACCTTCCTGTCGGCAGCCTGCCTCTGAATCAGAAAGGGCTGAATCCAGTGGCTGCATCTCATGTTAGACCTTACTGCTGTCAGCCTGCCTCTGAACCAGAAAGGGCTGACTTCAGTGGTTGCATCTCATGTTAGACCAGCCTGTCCCTGAATCAGAAAGGATTGACTCCAGTGAATGCATCACTAGTCAGACCTTACTGCTGGCAGCCTGCCTCTGAATCAGAAAGGGCTGACTCCAGTGATTGCATCTCATGTCAGACCTTACTGCTAGAAGCCTGCCTCACAGTCAGAAAGGGCTGACTCCAGTGGTTGCATATCATCTTAGACCTTACTGCTGGCAATCTGGGTCTGAATCAGAAAGGGCTGACTCTAGTGGTTGCACCTCATGTTAGACCTTACTGCTGGCAGCCTGCCTTTGAATCAGAAAGGGCTGACTCCAGTGGTTGCATTTTATGTTAGACCTTACTGCTGGTAGCCTGCCTCTGAATCAGAAAGGGCTGACTCCAGTGGTTGCATCTCATGTTAGACCTTACTGTTGGCAGTCTGTATCTGAATCAGAAAGGGCTGACTCCAGCGGCTGCATCTCATGTTAGACCTTACTGCTGGCAGCCTGCCTCTGAACCAGAAAGAGCTGACTTCAGTGGTTGCATCTCATTTTAGACCAGCCTGTCACTGAATCAGAAAGGACTGACTCCAGTGGATGCATCACTAGTCAGACCTTAATGCTGGCAGCCTGCCTCTGAATCAGAAAAGGCTGACTCCAGTGGTTGCATCGCATGTTAGACCTTGCTGTTGGCAGCCTACCTCTGAATCAGAAAGGGCTGTCTCTGTGGCTGCATCTCATGTTAGACCTTACTGCTGGCAGTCTGTATCTGAATCAGAAAGGGCTGAATCCAGTGGCTGCATCTCATGTTAGACCTTACTGCTGGCAGCCTGCCTCTGAATCAGAAAGAGCTGACTCCAGTGGTTGCATCTCATGTTAGACCTTACTACTGGCAGCCTGCCTGAAAGTCAGAAAGGGCTGACTCCATTGGTTGCATATCATGTTAGACCTTACTGCTGGCAGTCTGGCTCTGAATAAGAAAGTTCGACTCCAGTAGTTGCACCTCATGATGTTCATCATGTTTCACAGTTGCAGTCATTACACTTGGGTTATCCTGCTGGCAGGCTACCCGCAGTCGGCCTGAATTCCAAAGTCCTGGTCTGGTGTTGGTTGCTGTCACCTATTCCCTTTCGTCAGTGCACCAGGGGTATAAAAAATGCAGTTGACGCCATTTTCTGCAGTCTTTCTTGCCGCGCGGTGCCCGAAGCAAAAGCAGTTCGCAAGTGCCGGTCAGCCGACTCCTGAGATTTTCGAAATTGAATTTCAGATCCGAAGTCTTCCATAAAGCTAAGTACCCCATTGGGGAAACTTTTTTCTTGCTCCAGACCGATGTCAGAAAAAGTTAACAATTGTATTTCTTGTAGGAAGCAAATACCTCATAAGGATTTTCATTCTTACTGTATTCCTTTCCTAGGCCCTGATCACGACGTTGCTAGTTGTTGGTTTTGTGCTAGATTTAACCAACACACTATTAAGCGTCGGTACGATTTTGCTTTTCTTTACTTTAGCAGAAGGTTTAACTATATAATGCCGTCAGAACAACTGATGACTGGAATTCATAAAAAGCGCAAGGAAAAAGAAAAGGGCAGGCATCCGAGGTCCAAAACCCACGACAAAGCCTCTTCCAGGCCAGTCGCCAGTTCGCCGGTGCTCAGTGAGGCACTTTCGCAGCCCCTGACACCCGCTACCTCAGAGCCACAGGCCGCCACCGACTCCCACGGTGAGGCAACTAGGCCTCTGGATACTCAAGGTATTGGGCCTTTGGAAACTAATCCCTCAGATGGGTCCGGAGCCGCTGAGCAGGCATCGGCTTCTGAGGGTGTTTTCAGACCCACACAGCTTTATATCAAGCCAACTGCAGCATCCAAGACAAAGTCTAAAACAGTTTTAAAGACAAGGAAACAAGTACAGCATTTTCCAGGATAGACTTCCATGCCTAAGAAACAGATGCTCAAAATGGCCGAAGATCTAATTACTTTGATCAGAGGTTACCATCCCCCTCCTAATAAGAGGCCTAGGCAAGATACTGAATATGATTCCTCTGATCAGGTTTCCATTTCCTCTGACTCCTCTTCAGAACAGGGATACTCTATTCCTCCCTATGAGGATTCTGATGCTGAAGAATCTGTTCCTTCAGCCTCTCCTCCTGAGGATTACTCATTTGGGGAAACCCTGCATACCATGAGGGAGCATTTCCACTGGGAGAGCCAAGATTATTCAGATTCTAAGAAAAGGCTCAGAGACTTTCTTTTACTACCTCAGCACAGACCTCTTGCTATTCCACCTGTTCTAGACATTGTGGATAATGTATTTTCAGAGTCCGGCCTGTCTCCCGACTCTTTACCTTCTGCACCTGTTGAGCAAGACAGATAATATAGGGTTCCAGATTCTCATAAATTTCTATATAAAAACCCTGCTGCTGACCCAGAAACTATTTCTCAGGGTCCCAAAGGGGTCAAGGCTGCTACTGCAAAAAACCCTGTCCCCTCAGATAGAGATTCTAGGGCACTGGACAGATGGGGGAAAAAAGTTTACACTTCAGCTACCTTGGCTGTAAGGGCTTTACATTGTCAGTTTCATATGCTAAAATATCAGCAATATTTAATGTCTCTGTTAAGACAGAAAATGTTGACAAATTCTGAGTATGCTGAGAACAAGGAATTGCAGGATTTATTGCATGCAGCTGAACAAGTGGGAAAACATTCTTTCCAATGTGGTTATGATTCACTGGAGGCCTCTTGCAGGGCCGCTGTAACAGGTTCTGTTATTAGAAGGCATGCTTGGTTAAAGGAACAGACTCTGCCTGATCATTTTAAAGCAAAATTATTGGATGCTCCATTACAGCATGACACTTTGTTTGGTGTTAAGGCAGAAGAGGCGTTGAAGAAAATGGAGGATAAAGCTAAATCTATGCAGACAGTGAAGGATTTCTTACAGGTACAGCCACCCAGATTTAGCAGGAACTGGCCTTCTAAGAATTGGTCCTTTCCAGTGTCAGACAGGCCACAAAGAGGCAGATACAGATGCCCTAGAGGCAGACAACAGCTCCAGGGCTCATACAGGCCCAAACAATGGGGTGCTTCTACCTCCAAAAGTGGAGAAGACAAATCACAGCCATATAGGAAACAGTCCCAATGACTTCCCTCTGCCAATGCCAAGCATTTGTCTTTTGGCAGCACCCTTAGGGGGAAAACTAGCACTTTTTTCACAAAATTGGCACACGATCACCCAGGACAAATGAGTCCTAAATATAGTCTCTCAGGGCTACAGGTTCCACTTTCACACCCTTCCAAAGGCAAAAGGTATGCCAGACCTGCTACACAATCAATGGGCAGAGGCACAAAAACAAGTTTCATCTCTCATGGACATGAGGGCTACTCAGCTCGTGCCACAACAAGAGCAGGGACAAGGATTTTACTCGAGACTTTTCCTAGTACCAAGAAAGGACAAAGCATGGAGACCAGTTCTGGACCTGTCTATTCTAAATACTTTTCTGGACGTTCCGAAATTCAAAATGTTGACTCTGCAGCAGCTTCTGCCCATGCTGGGCAAGAAGGCTTGGCTTGTAACTTTGGACCTCAAAGAGGCATACCTGCCTGTCCCAATCAGACAATCTTGCAGAAGATACCTTAGATTCATAGCTGGCTCAATGCACTATCAATTCTCTGCACTGCCCTTTGGCTTATCTAATGTGCCCAGGGTCTTCACAAAATGCCTGGCACCAATAATTGCATTTTGCAGACAGAGGAATTCAAATATATCCCTACTTGTACAACTGCCTTATTCAAGCAGAGACCAAAGACATTCTACTAAAGCATCTGGCGTTTGTAAAAAGATTACTAATTTGCCTAGGGTACACATTAAACGAAAAGAAATCAAAACTAGTACCCTCTCAAGAGATAATATTCCTGGGTGCAAGCTTAAATACAACTTCCCAGATGGCTTATCTCATGCCAGACAAACAAAGGCAACTGACTTCTTAATGGCAACAAAGACCCAGTTATCTGCAAGAAAAATTCTGCAGGCTCTAGGCTACATGGCCTCCTGCATTCTGCTAATTCCATATGCAAGACTGCATATGAGGAAACTACAATGGTATCTAAAAAGTGTTTGGGACTCAACATTGCCACAGCCTGGAATGATTAATTTCACTCATTCCCTGCCTGCAACAGGAGTTTCGATGGTGGGCACAGGCCTGTCACCACAACAAGGGACAGCCATTCACTTTACACACAGCCAGGCAAACACTAACAACAGATGCATCAGATTATGCCTGGGGGGCCCACATGGCAGGAACATGTATTCAGGGCACATGGCCCCCCAAGCTAAAGGCATCTTCACATCAATCAAAAGAGATGCTAGCTGTACAAAATGCCCTGACAGCCTTCAAGGACTTACTTTATCCAGGACAGCTGCTGATAAAGACGGACAACACCACAGTAATGTGGTACATAAACAAGCAGGGGGGCACACATTCCTACCCCCTCTGCAGACAAGCCATTATTTTGTGGAACACGGCACTGACATACCAAGTACACCTGCAAGCACAATTCCTGCCAGGAAAAACAAATGCTCTGGCAGACGAACTTAGCAGAAACCTCATGGATCCCCACGAGTGGAAACTAGATCCACAAATCTTCAGCATGATAACAAGGAAATGGGGATGCCCAGACATAGATCTTTTTGCCTCCCCTCACAACTGCCAACTTCAGAGATTCTGCACAAGGACTTATCACAAACAAGCATGGAAAGTGGATGCCTTGTCATTCAGCTGGAACAACCTTACAGTATATGCCTTTCCTCCACTGCCTCTCCTCCCCAAGGTACTCCTAAAGGTCAGACAAGAGAAGCCACAAATGATACTAATTGCCCCAGATTAGCCACGTCAACACTGGTACCCAATCCTAAGGAGCTTGTCCCAAGGCCCAGCCTGGACATTGCCTCAAATTCCTCATTTACAGACCCAACAAAACAATCAGATCCTGCACAGCCAACTCAGAACCCTAAATCTAGCTGCATGGGGGATAGTGTAACCATTCAGAATACACCTGTCTCTAAAGCGGTTATGGATGTTATTTTGGAGGCCAGGAAGTCCAGCACCAGAAAATCTTATGCAGAAAAATGGAAGAGATTCTGTGCTTGGAACCATGCACAAGGAATTGACACGCTTGTTCCAAATATTCCACAGATTTTACAATATCTAACTGAGATGCTGGACAAAGGCCTATCCTTCTCATCTATTAAAATCCATACCTCTGCCATTTCAGCTCATTACAATATAGACCCACCTATTTTTTCACATCCATTACTTAGGCATTTCCTCAGGGGGGCCAAAAACATAAGACCTCCAAAGAGAGCACCAATACCTGCATGGGACCTCAATTTTTTTCTTGGAAAACTCACACTACCTCCTGTCGAACCAGCCAATACAGCTGATATAAAATTCTTATCATGGAAAACAGCTCTGCTCCTAGCAATAACTTCAGCAAGAAGAGTCTCAGAGTTACAGGCATTAATGGCTGTGGAAATTTTTACTATCTTCCATCTGGACAGGGTTTCTCTAAGGACAAACCCAGCTTTTATGCCTAAGGTAGTGTCCAGTGTGGCTCTTAACCAAACCATTCATTTGCCTACTTTTTTCCCAAACCCACAGAATAAAGGGGAGGGACTTCTGCAGTCTTTGGACATACACAGACAGCTACGCTTCTACTTGGACAAAACTAAAGCTTTCAGAAAGACTGAGCAACTTTTAATGGCATATGCTGAAGGAACACAAGGAAAGGCTATTTCAAAGCAGACTATTTCAAAATGGATAGGATACTGCATTAATTTCTGCTATTCACAACATGGCAAGTCAGTGCCTAAGGGCATTAGACCACATTCTACCAGGGCAGCAGCCACCTCAGCAGCCTTCCTCAGAGGAGTACCATTCAAGGATATTTTGGAGGCTGCAACTTGGACTTCAGTGCACACTTTTACTAAGCACTACCACTTACCTCTTTACTCTAAATCCAGAGCAGGCTTTGCCACTGCAGTTCTGCAGGGCCTTATAGCCACTCCTAATTCTTTTTAGACCCAGCCGCCCAACCTCAGCTTTGGGATTCAACCCAAGTGTAATGACTGCAACAGTGAAACATGGTGAACATAGTACAGTTGTGTACCTACCATAAATGTAGATGTTCGAGTTTATTCACTGTTGCAGTCCTGGTTACCCACCCACCATCCCCCTTTCTTTGCTGGGACTTATCTGTACTTCTCTATCCTATGCAACTTATGTGGTGTATTTACTTGTAGATGAAGGTATTGTTTATTTTAGTGCATGCTCTTAAAAGCAATTTTTTTTAGTCAACCCTTTTGGGGGCACCTAATATCTGGGGCAAGAAAAACTGAAGAAAATGGCGTCGGCTGCATCTTTTATACCCCTGGTGCACTGACATCAGGGAATAGGCGACAGCAACTGACACCGGACCAGAACTTTGGAATTCAGGCCGACTGCGGGTAGCCTGCCAGCAGGATAACCCAAGTGTAATGACTGCAACAGTGAATACACTCGAACATCTACATTTATGGTAGGTACACAACTGTACTTTAGACCTTACTGCTGGCAGCCTGCCTTTGAATCAGAAAGAGCTGACTCCAGTGGTTGCATTTTATGTTAGCGCTTACTGCTGGCAGCCTGCCTCTGAATCAGAAAGGTCTGATTCCAGTGGTTTTATCTCATGTTAGACCTTACTGTTGATAGTCTGACTCTGATCCAAAAAGGGCTGACTCCAGTGGTTGGACCTCATGTTAGACCTTACTGCTGACAGCTTACCTCTGAATCAGAAAGGGCTGAAGCAAGTGGTTGCATCTCATGTTAGACCGTACTGCTGGCAGCCTGCCTCTGAATAGTACAGTTTTGTACCTACCATAAATGTAGATGTTCGAGTGCTAATACAGCTGCAGTAATCACAGATGGGTTCTCTGCCGTCAGGCGGTCCCTCGGTCGGCCGAATTCCAAAGTCTTGGTCCGGCGTTGGTTGTCGTCGCTTTCTCTTCTGACGTCAGTGAGGCCAGAGTATATAAGACACAGCTGACGCCATGTTCTTCAGTCTTTCTTGCCCCAGATGTCAGGTGCCCCCAGAAGGAAGGCAATACCTAAATAGTGCTTATATACATATACAAGCAATGCAATATAATCCAAAATCAGTGGTAGCAAGCAAATAAAACATAGCCGGATAACCCAGTCAGGTAGTATGAAGAGGTTGCTAGGCCTCATGCCTTTACCAAGTGGGGAAGGAGGGAGGGTAACCTGTACTGCAGCTGTATTAGCACTCGAACATCTACATTTATGGTAGGTACAAAACTGTACTATGTTCATCGTGCATACAGCTGCAGTAATCACAGATGGGTAGAATCCCAAAGCTATGCACTGGGTGGTAGGTACTAGGAGGAACTGGGTTGAGCCAGAATGCCCTGCAAAACAGCAGTGGCAAAGCCTGCTCTTGTTCTGGAATATAAAGGCAGATGGTAGTGTTTTGTGAAGGTATGTACAGAACTCCAAGTGGCTGCCTCCAAAATATCTTTGGTAGGAACTCCTCTGAGGAATGCTGTAGAGGTAGCTGTGGCCCTGGTGGAGTGTGATCTGATACCTGCAGGAACAGATTTCCCATGATAGGAGTAACAAAACCGTATGCAGTGGCCTATCCACTTTGAAATAGTCTGTTTTGTAACTGGCTTCCCTTGAGCCCCTACAGCATAGGACGCAAAGAGTTGTTCTGATTTCCTGAAGGACTTTGTTCTGTCCAAATAATAATGAAGCTGCCTATGGATGTCAAAGGAGTGTAGCAGCCTTTCCCCTTTGTTTTGAGGATTGGGGTAAAAGGTGGGTAGGTGTATGGCTTGATTTAAAGCTACCCTGGATACCACTTTAGGCATAAATAATGGGTTGGTACGAAGGGAAACCCTGTCCTGATGGAAAATGAGAAAGGGCTGCACCGCCATGAGGGCCTGAAGTTCAGAAACCCTACGAGCTGAAGTGATGGCCAGAAGGAAGGCTGTCTTCCAGGACAAATATTGCAAATCTGTTGAGGCAGCTGGTTCAAAAGGAGGCAATGTTAATTTTTCTAGTATGTAATTAAGATCCCAGGCTGGTATTGGTTGTTTCCTTGGTGGTCTTATATTCTTAGCCCCTCTGAGGAACTGTCGTAAGAGTGGGTGAGAAAATAAAGGAGGATCCGTGTTGAATTCTGCAGAGATGGCTGAGGCATGGATTTTTATGGAAGAAAAAGAAAGTCCACTGTTCAATAGCTCCGCTAGGTACTGTAATACCTGAGGCAAGTTCAGCTTTCTATGGTCCTGGCCTTTTTTCTCATTCCAAGAGCAAAACCGCTTCCATTTTGTGGAGTAATCTTTTCTAGTAGCTGGCCTTCTGGCCTCCAAAATGACATCCTGTACCTCCTTGGAGAGTAGGTTCTGTTGTGGTGTTAAGGAATTTTCCATGCAGCGAGATTGAGTGTTTTCAGCTGACTGTGAAGAGTTTTGTAGCTGTGCTGAGTCAGCAGAAGAGGCATTAGAGGCAGGGACCAGGGAGGAGTATGTGTTAGGCTCCTCAGGAGTGGGTACCAGTGTTGCCTTGGCCAATCTGGAGCAATCAGTATCATCTTCGGTTTGTCTGTTCTTGCTTTCAAAAGCACCTTGGGCAGAAGAGGCAGAGGTGGGAATGCGTAAACTGTCCATGCTGTCCAACTGAATGTCAAAGCGCCCACTCTCCAGGCATTTGGGTGAAAGGTCTTTGAACAAAACTTTTCCAATTGATGATTCCTGTGGGAGGCAAAAAGATCTATGTCTGGCCTCCCCCATGCTTGGATTATTTCTGCAAACACCTGAGGATGTACCTTCCATTCGTGTGGATCTGTCATTTTTCTGCTTAGATTGTCTGCCAGTGTGTTTTCCAATCCTGGCAAGTACTGTGCTTGAAGTTCGATTTGTCTTTCCAGAGCCAAGTTCCAAAGAGTCATGGCTAGTCTGCACAAGGGGTATGAATGTGTTCCTCCTTGTTTGTTTATGTACCACATTACCGTGGTGTTGTCTGTTCTTATCAGTAATTGTCCTGGATGCAGGAAGTCCTTGAAAGCTGTAATTGCATTTATTACTGCTAGCATTTCTTTTTGATTGATGTGAAGGTGCTTTTCTTTTGGGACCATTTGCCCTGAATGCACCTGTTCGTCATGTCGCCCCAGGCGTAGTCTGAGGCGTCTGTGGTTATGACTTGTTTTGCTTGAGGCTTGCAGAATGGGAGGCCTTTGTTTGCTTCACATGCTTGGGCCCACCATAGAAATTCCTTTTGTAAACATGGAATTATTGGTATTATTGTTTCCAAACTGTGACTGTGTTGAGACCATAGGTTTTTTAGGTACCATTGAAGTTTCCTCATATGCAGCTTTGCAAATGGGGTTAATAGAATGCAAGATGCCATGAATCCCAGAGCCTGCAGGATTTTCCTTACAGTAAGCCTGGTACTTTTTGCTAGTATTTTGAAGTACTGAGATAGTTGCCCTTGTTTTTCTGGTGTAAGGTAGGCCATCTGGGTGTTTGTGTCCAAGTTGGCACCCAGGAAAGTTATTTTCTGGGATGGTGTTAGCCTTGATTTCTCTTTGTTGATTGTATATCCCAGAGAAAGCAGTAACCGTGTCACATATGCCAGATGTTCCAGACGTATGTTCTTGCTGTCGACTTGGATCAGGCAGTCGTCCAGATAAGGGTAAATTTGTATCCCTTGAAGTCTGCAGTAGGCAATCACTGATGCCAGGCACTTTGTGAATACTCTGGGCGCAGTAGATAAGCCAAAGGGCAATGCAGAGAATTGATAGTGGATTGAACCTGCAAGAAATCTGAGGTATCTTCTGCAGCTTTGTCTGATTGGGACATGCAGGTATGCCTCCTTGAGGTCCAATGTTACCAGCCAGAACTCCTTGCCCAGCATGGGAAGAAGCTGCTGTAATGTGAGCATCTTGAATTTTGGTACGATTAGAAATGTGTTTAGGGTGGATAAGTCCAAAATGGGTCTCCAGTCGGTTCCTTTCCTTGGTACCAGGAAAAGTCTTGAATAAAAACCTTGACCTTGTTGGTGAGTAGGAACCTCTTGAATAGCTCGCATGTTTATGAGCTTTGAAATTTGCAGTTGTGCCTCTGCCCTTTCATTTTGTGGCAGGTTTGGCATGCCTCTCATTTTTGGAAGAGTGTGAAATTGAAATTTGTAGCCTCTGTTTATAATGTCCAGGATCCATTTGTCTGTTGTGACAATATGCCAATTGCTTGCAAATAGTGCTAGTTTTCCTCCCAAAGGTGCTGCCAGCTGAGACATGCTTGGCATGGAAATGAGGGAGTCATTGGGTTTGCTTCCTGTATTGTTGTGCACTGTCTTCGCCACCTCTTGGTGCTGGAGTTTGCCATTGTCGGCCTCTATATGATCCTTGTGATTGCCCTCTGCCCCTTGTGTGTCTGTATCTACCTCTTTGGGGCTTGTCAGTGGCTGGAAAGGACCAGTTTTTTGAAGGCCAATTTCTGCTAAAACGTGGTGGTTGGACCTGTAAGAAAGCTTTGACAGTTTGCATAGATTTGGCTTTTTCTTCCATTTTCCGTAGTATCTCCTCAGCATTAGTACCAAACAGCACATCCTTTTGTAAAGGAGCATCTAGAAGTTTAGCTTTCACATGATCAGGTAAATTTTGTTCCCTAAGCCAGGCATGTCTGCGAATGACTGATCCTGTAGCTGCCACTCTACTTGAGGCCTCTAGGGCATCATAACCACATTGTAAGGTATGTTTACCCACTTGTTCTGCACTATGCATCATATCCTGTAACTCCTTTAAATCTTGTTGTTCCGGTTGAGACATTTTGTTCCTCAATTGTGATAACAGGAACTGTTGATATTTAAGCATATGAAACTGACAATTTAAAGCCCTCATGGCTAGGGTGGCCGAGGTATAAACCTTTTTCCACCACCTTTCCAAAGATCTTGATTCCCTTTCTGCAGGAAGTGGATTTTTGGCAGTGGAGGTCTTCAGTCCCTTGGGGCCTTGTGAAATGGTTTCAGGGTCAGCATTATGGCTTTTGAAGAGAAATTGGTGAGAGCTGGGTACTCTGTAATACCTGTCAGGTTTGACTGGTGCAGGAGGCAGAGAATCCGGGTTAAGACAAGCCTCCGAATAGACATCATCCAGTATGTCCAAAACAGGGGGTATAGCCAGAGGTCTGTGTTGAGGTAACAAAAGAAATTCCCTAAGTCTTTTCTTGGAATCTGAAAAGTCTTGGCCTTCCCAATGGGAGTGTTCCCTCAAGGTGTGTAAGGTTTCCCCAAAGGAAAAATCCTCAGGAGGGGATACAGAGGGAATGGACTGTTCTGCATCCGAATCCTCAAAAGGAGAGTAAGAATGTTCCTCTGCATCAGAATGTTCTGATAAAATGGATCCCTGATCAGAAGAGGGAGAATCTTCCTCCACTCTGGGTCTCTTGTCTGGAGGGGGTTGGGAACCTCTGATAAGAGTAATTAAATCCTCAGCCATTCTAAGGATCTGTTTTTAGGCATGGGACCTGGAGATGGGCCCTGTACAACAGGCCTCATGGGCTGCCTGGCTGCTTTGGATTTAGTAAAGGCCTTAATTGAAAAAGAAGATGAGGGCCTAAATACACCATGGGTGGAGGTGGACCTGTCCACATTAGTAGGCTCAACATTAGCAGAAGCTTCGGTTGTAGTCTGGGAAAGGGCCGAGGACCCAGCGGTCTCGGGTACAGAGGACACCACCAAAGAAGTGTCGTCGGTAGTCAGGGACTGCAAAGGCATCTCGCTGAGAAGCGGACCACGTGTAGCCTGTTTTGGCGTGGTGTCGGCGGGGACCGCGGGCCTCGCGTGTCAGTCCTTTTCCTTGCGTTTTTTGGTCAAAACGGTAGTCGGAGTGTCCGACGACATTTTATAATCAAAAGCTTTACAAAAGTAGTGCTGGGCGAACTCCGCCCGACGCTTAATAGTGCGTTTATTGAAGGTAGCGCAAAAGCGACAGCCCGAGACGTCGTGGTCTGGGCCCAAACAAAGTATGCAGCGGGAATGGAAATCCTTATGCGGTATTTGCTTCCCACAAGAAATACAATTATTAACTTTTTCTGACATCGGTCTGAGGCAAGAAAAGTTTCCCCAATGGGGTACTTAGCTTTAATGAAGACTTCGGATTCCAAAATATTCGTAATTCAGGAGCTGGCCGACCGGCACTTGCGAACTGCTTCTGCTTCGGGCACTGCGCGGCAAAAAAGACTGGAGAACATGGCGTCGGCTGTGTCTTATATACTCTGGCCTCACTGACGTCAGAAGAGAAAGCGATGACAACCGACGCCAGACCAAGACTTTGGAATTCGGCCGACCGAGGGACCGCCTGACGGCAGAGAACCCGTCTGTGATTACTGCAGCTGTATGCACGATGAACATCAGAAAGGGCTCGCTCCAGTGGTGCATCCCATATTAGACCTTCCTGTTGGCAGCCTGCCTCTGAATCAGAAATGGCTGACCCCGGTGGTTACATCTCAGGTAATACCTTACTGCTGGTAGCCTGCCTGTGAATCAGAATGAGCTGACTCCGGACGTTGCATCTCAGGGTATACCTTACTGCTGGCAACATGCCTATGACTCAGAAGGGGCTGACTCCAGTGGTTGCGTTTTATGTTAGCCCTTACTGCTGGCAGCCTGCCTCTGAATCAGAAATGGCTGACCCCGGTGGTTACATCTCAGGTAATACCTTACTGCTGGTAGCCTGCCTGTGAATCAGAATGAGCTGACTCCGGACATTGCATCTCAGGGTATACCTTACTGCTGGCAACATGCCTATGACTCAGAAGGGGCTGACTCCAGTGGTTGCGTTTTATGTTAGCCCTTACTGCTGGCAGCCTACCTCTGAATCAGAAAGGGCTGAATCCAGTGGCTGCATCTCATGTTAGATCTTACTGCTGGCAGCCTGCCTCTGAATCAGAAAGGGCTAACACAGTACAGTTTTGTACCTACCATAAATGTAGATGTTCGAATGTATACCCTGCTGCAGTCATCACACTTGGGTTATCCTGTCGTCAGACGGTCCTGCAGTCAGCTTGAATTCCAAAGTCTTGGTCTGGCGTCGGTTGCTGTCACTTCTTCCCTGACGTCAGTGCGCCAGGGGTATATAAAAGGCATCCAACGCCATTTTCTTCAGTTTTTCTTGCCTTCTTGCCCCAGGTGTCAGGTGCCTCCCCAAAAGGTGGTCAGTAGATAGTACCAATAATAAAAGTTTAGCACAAACAAAACATCCCTCCAGCTATAAGCAAATGCACCACAAAGGTTGTATCAGATTTTAAGGTATTGAAAGGTTTTAGTTAGGTCAGAGGGGATAGAAGGAGGGTAACCTGGACTGCAGCAGGGTATACACTCGGACATCTACTTTTATGGTAGGTACAAAACTGTACTATATTCATTGTGTTACCCTGCTGCAGTCATCACACTTGGGTAGAATCCCAAAGCTAAGGATGGGAGGTGGAGTCAAACAGGGTTAGAGGAGGCTAGAAGGCCCTGCAAAACTGCAGTGGCGAAGCCAGCTCTAGTCTTAGAGTAAAGAGGTAAGTGATAGTGTTTGGTGAAGGTGTGTGCTGAACCCCAAGTTGCAGCTTCCAGAATATCCTTGGTTGGCACCCCACTGAGGAAGGCTGTAGATGTAGCTGCTGCCCTGGTAGAGTGAGGCCTTATGCTAGCAGGAACTGGTTTTCCATGGTGGGTGTAGCAAAAACGTATGCAATGTCCTATCCATTTGGAAATGGTCTATTTTGAGATAGCCTTTCCTTGTGATGCTGTAGCATAGCATACAAAAAGCTGGTCAGATTTTCTGAAAACCTTAGTTTTATCCAAGTAGTAACGTAGCTGCCTGTGAATGTCCAAGGAATGCAGCAGTCTTTCTCCTTTGTTCTGTGGATTTGGAAAGAAGGTGGGTAAATGGATGGTTTGATTTAGAGCCACACTGGATACCACCTTATGCATAAAGGAGGGGTTAGTTCGTAGAGAAACTCTGTCTTGATGAAAAATGAGGAAAGGCTCTACTGCCATTAGTGCCTGAAGCTCTGAGACTCTTCTGGTTGAAGTAATTGCTAGCAGCAGGGCAGTTTTCCATGATATAAACTTTAAATCTGCTGAGAAAGCTGGTTCAAAAGGAGGTAGCGTAAGTTTTTCCAGAACAAAATTGAGGTCCCAAGTTGGTGTTGGTGCTCTCCTGGGAGGCCTAATGTTTTTGGCCCCTTTGAGAAACTGCCTTAGAAGTGGATGTGAAAATAAGGGAGGATCCGTGTTGTAGTGAGGTGAAATAGCTGAGGCGTGGATGTTAATAGATGAAAAAGAAAGCCCTTTGTGTAACATCTCAGTTAAATATTGTAGAATCTGAGGTATGTCCGGCTGAAGGGTGTTTTGGCCTTTAGCTTGGTTCCAGGCACAAAACCTTTTCCATTTGTCTGAGTAGGCTTTCCTGGTGCTAGGCCTCCTGGCTTCCAGAATATTATCCATAACAGCTTGGGAAAGAGGAGCTGGCTGGTTGCTTAGGTGATTTGCCATGCAGCCAAATTTAAGGTTTTGAGCTGGCTGTGTAGAATCTGACTGTCTTGCTGTGTGAGCGAATGAGTAATTTGTGGTAAAATCCATGGTGGGCCCTGGGCCATATTCCTTAATAGTGGGTACCAGTGCTGGTGTGGCCAGTCTGGGGCAATGAGTATCATTCGGGGTCTCTCCATCCTGACTTTCAGCAGCACCTTTGTGAGAAGGGGCAATGGAGGGAAGGCATATACTGTCAGCATTTTCCCACAGAATGAGAGGCCCACTTTCCAAGCTTGATGGTGAAATGTCCTTGTACAAAATTTTGTTAGCTGATAGTTTTGGGGGCTGGCAAACAGGTCTATGTCTAGGTGCCCCCATTTTTGAGTTATCATTGCAAATACTTGTGGATCCAGTTTACACTCGTGGGGATCCATGATGTTTCTGCTTAAGTCGTTTGCCAACGTGTTCTTTTTTCCTGGCAGGAATTGAGCTTGTAATTGTACTTGGTAAGCCAGTGCTGTGTTCCACAAGGTCATTGCTTGCCTGCATAGAGGGTAGGGGTGTGTACCCCCTTGTTTGTTTATGTACCACATTACTGTGGTGTTGTCTGTCCTTATTGTAAGCTGTCCTGGATGTAAGAGGTCCTTAAAGGCTGTCAGGGCATTCTGTACAACTAGCATTTCTTTTTGATTGATGTGCAGATTCCTTTGATCTGCAGTCCATATGCCTTGAACGCACCGTCCTGCCATGTGTGCCCCCCAGGCATAGTCCGATGCATCTGTTGTCATAGCTTGCCTGGCTGGGGGTAAGGTGAAAGGCTGACCCTTGTTGAGGTGACATGCCTGTGACCACCATAGAAACTCCTGTTGAAGGCAGGGAATGAGAGGTATCATTGTTTCCAAGCTGTGGTTGTGTTGAGTCCATACGCTTTTTAGGTGCCATTGTAATTTCCTCATATGCAGTTTTGCAAATGGTATTAGTAGTATGCAAGATGCCATGAAGCCCAAGGCCTGCAGAATTTTTCTTGCAGGGAGTTGGGCCTTTGTTGCCATTGTTTTGAAGTATTGAGTTAGTTGTAGTTGTTTGTCTGGCATCAGATAAGCGATCTGGGCCGTTGTATTCAAGCTGGCACCCAGGAATGTCATATTTTGTGAGGGCACTAGTTTTGATTTGTTTTCATTTACTGTGTACCCTAGGCAACTTAGAAGGTGTTTTACAAAAGCCAGATGTTGTAAGAGAATGTCCTTGCTTTCTGCTTGGATGAGGCAGTTGTCCAGGTATGGGTATATTTGAATTCCTCTTCATCTGCAGTATGCAATTACTGGTGCCAGGCATTTTGTGAAGACCCTGGGTGCAGTAGATAAGCCAAAGGGCAGTGCAGAGAATTGGTAATGGGTTGAACCTACAATGAAACGGAGGTATCTTCTGCAATTTTGTCTGATAGGAACAATGCAGGTATGCCTCCTTGAGGTCCAACGTTACTAGCCAAGCTTTCTTGCCCAACATGGGAAGAAGCTGCTGTAGTGTTAGCATCTTGAATTTGGGTACTGCAAGAAGGTGTTTAGAATTGAAAGGTCCAGAATGGGTCTCCAAGCATTGTCCTTTCTGGGGACTAGAAAGATCCTTGAATAAAATCCTTGGCCTTGCTCCTGTGTAGGTACCAGTTGAATGGCTCTCATGTCCATGAGAGCTGTAATTTGTTTTTGTGCCTCTGTCCATTGATTTTGTGGCAGGTTTGGCATTCCTTTTATCCTTGGCAAGGTGTGGAAATGCGATCTGTATCCTTGTGAGATAATGTCTAGGACCCATTTGTCCTTTGTGACGATGCGCCAGTTGTCTGCAAAAAGTGCTAATTTTCCTCCCAAGGGAGCTGCCAAGAGAGTTTTGCTTGGCAGTTTGAGGTTTAAGTCATTGTGTTTGCCTTCTAGTAGTTTGGGACCTGTCTTTTCCTCCCTTCTGTGTTGCAGTGCCCCATTGTCGAGGTTTGTAAGGGATTTGTGCTTGTCTTCTGCCCCTTGGGCACCTGTATTTACCCCTCTGTGGTCTGTCAGAAGCTGGAAAGGACCAATTTTTTGTTGGCCAATTTCTGCTGAAGCGTGGGGGCTGTACCTGTAAGAAATCTTTGACTGTCTGCATAGATTTTGCCTTATCCTCCATTTTCTTTAAAACCTCTTCTGCTTTAACCCCAAATAAGACATCCTGCTGTAAGGGTGCATCTAGTAACTTTGCTTTAACATGATCAGGCAGAGTTTGTTCCTTTAACCAAGCATGCCTACGTATAACAGACCCAGTAACAGCTGCTCTACAGGAAGCTTCCAAGGAATCAAATCCACATTGTAAAGTATGTTTGCCCACCTGTTCAGCTGCATGCAACAGATCCTGCATTTCCTTGAATTCAGACTGTTGAGGGTGGGTGCTCATCTTTTGTTTTATTTGAGACATTAGGAATTGCTGGTATTTAAGCATGTGAAATTGACAATTTAGTGCTCTCATAGCTAGAGTAGCTGAGGTGTAAACCTTTTTCCCCCACCTATCTAGTGCTCTGGAGTCCCTTTTGGAGGGTACAGGATTTTTAGCCAAAGAAGCCTTAGCCCCTTTGGGACCCTGGTAGATTTTCTCTGGATCAGCAACAGGGCTTTTGTAAAGGAATTTGTGTGAGTCAGGCACTCTATAGTATCTATCTGGTTTGGCTGGAGCAGGAGGCAGAGAATCTGGCTTTAGACTAGATTCTAAGTAAACATCATCCACAATGTCTAAAACTGGGGGGATAGCAAGTGGTCTGTGCTGGGGGAGTAAAAGAAACTCTCAGAGCCTTTTCTTTGAGTCGGAGTAGTCCTGACCTTCCCAGTGGAAATGTTCCCTCATGGTATGTAAGGCTTCCCCAAAGGAATAGTCTTCAGGGGGAGAAGCTGAGGGAATGGAATCTTCAGCATCAGAATCTTCATAAGGGGGAAAGGAGTAATCCTGCTCCCCAGAGGAGCCTGAGGAAATAGACACTTGATCAGAGGAGGCATAATCCTCCTCTTGTCTAGGCCTTTTGTCTGTGGGGGGTTGGGAACCCCTGATTAAAGAAATCAAATCTTCAGCCATTTTAAGCATCGGTTTCTTAGGTATGGGGCCTTGAACTGGAGACTGAAGTGCAGTCTTTTTTGGTTTTAGAGGAGTCTTAAGCTTAGCATAAGATTTAATGGTGAGAGTAGTCGGTCTGAAGACACCTTCTGAAACCGAAGGTGTTTCTACAGCACTGGCTTCTCCTTCTGCAATGTCGTCGGTAGGGCCTAAAGAAAATGGCTGCGTCGGCCTAGAACTCTCTGCTAGAGAATCCTAAGCAGTCTGGGGTTCCAATTCTGCAGTAGCCAGGGGCTGCGTAGGCGCTTCACTGAAAACCGGAGAACCAGCGACCAGCCCAGCCGAGGGCCTCAGTGTCTGGCTTGGATCTAGGCTGCCTGTCTTTATCTTTGCATTTTTTATGCATGCTGGTAGTCGGTTGCTCCGACGGCATAGTGTAATTAAATTTCCTACCGAAGTAGTGTCGTGAGAAATCAAAGCGTCGCTTTATAGTTTGCTTATTGAACCTAGCACAAAACCGACAACCAGTGACATCGTGGTCTGGGCCTAGGCAAGGTATACAATAAGAATGAAAGTCCTTATGAGGTATTTGCTTCCCACAAGAAATGCAATTGTTAACTTTTTCTGACATCGGACTGAGGCAAGAAAAGGTTCCCCAACAGGGTGCTTAGCTTTGAAGACTTCGGACTGAAACTCGATTCGAAAATCTCAGATGTCAGCCGACCGGCACTTGCGAACTGCTTCTGCTTTGGGCACCGCGCGGCAAGAAAGACTGGAGAAAATGGCGTTGGATGCCTCTTATATACCCCCTGGCGCACTGACGTCAGGGAAGAAGCGACAGCAACTGACGCCGGACCAAGACTTTGGAATTCAGGCCGACTGCAGGACCGCCTGACGACAGGATAACCCAAGTGTGATGACTGCAGCAGGGTAACACGATGAACATCAGTGGTTGCATCGCATGTTAGACCTTACTGCTGGCAGCCTGCCTCTGAATCAGAAAAGGCTGACTCCATTGGTTGAAGCTCTTGTTACTCCTTACTGCTGGCAGCCTGCCTCTGAATCAGAAAGGGCTGACTCCAGTGGTTTCAACTCATGCTAGACCTTACTGTTGGCAGCCTAACTCTGAATCAGAAAGGGATGACTCCAGTTGGTGCATCTCATGTTAGACCTTACTGCTGGCAGCCTGCCTCTGAATCAAAAAGGGCTGACTCCAGTGGTTGCATCTCATGTTAGACCTTACTGCTGGCAGCCTGCCTCTGAATCAGAAAGATCTGACTCCAGTGATTGCAGCTCATGTTAGACCTTACTGTTGGAAGCCTGACACTGAATCAGAAAGGGCTGACTCCAGTGGGTGCATCTCATGTTAGACCTTACTGCTGGCAGCCTGCCTCTGAATAAGAAAGGGCTGACTCCAGTGGTTGGACCTCATATTAGACCTTACTGCTGAGAGCTTGCCTCTGAATCAGAAAGGGCTGAAGCAAGTGGTTGCATCTCATGTTAGACCGTACTGCTGGCAGCCTGTCTCTGAATCAGAAAGGGCTCACTCCAGTGGTGCATCCCATATTAGACCTTCCTGCTGGCAGCTTGCATCTGAATCAGAAATGTCTGACCCCGGTGGCTACATCTCAGGTAATACCTTACTGCTGGCAGCCTGCCTGTGAATCAGAATGGGCTGACTCCAGATGTTGCATCTCAGGATATACCTTACTGCTGGCAACATGCCTATGACTCAGAAGGGGCTGACTCCAGTGGTTGCATTTTATATTAGCCCTTACTGCTGGCAGCCTGCCTCTGAATCAGAAAGGGCTGACTCCAGTGGTTGCATCTCATGTTAGACATTACTGATGATAGTCTGACTCTGATTTAAAAAGGGCTGACTCCAGTGGTTGGACCTCATGTTAGACCTTACTGCTGGCAGTCTGTATCCGAATCAGAAAGGGCTGAATCCAGTAGCTGCATCTCATGTTAGACCTTACTGCTGGCAGCTTGCCTCTGAATCAGAAAGGGCTGAATCCAGTGGTTGCATGTCACTTTAGACCTTACTGGTGGCAGTCTGGGTCTGAATCAGAAAGGTCTGACCCCAGTGATTGCATCTCATGTCAGACCTTACTGCTGGCAGCCTGCCTCACTGTCAGAAAAGTACAGTTTTGTACCTACCATAAATGTAGATGTCCGAACAGGATAGCATCTGCAGTCATAACAAATGGGTTGTCCTGTCGTCAGGCAGCCCCTCGGTCGGCCGGATTCCAAAGTCTGGGTCCGGCTTCGGCTGATGTCGCACTTCACCCGACGTCATCTCTGCTGGTCTTCGGGTATAAAGGCATCAGCCGACGCCATTTTCCTCAGTCTTTCTTGCCCCAGATGCCAGTTGCCCTCTTGGAAAGCTAAATTTTGGATAAATGCCAATGTTTCCAAAAAAGTAGAAGGCAAACACAAAAATAAGCATGTATGTACATATATACAAACAAATACACCATAAGAGACTCCCCCCTAGCTAGCTATTAGGAGGGTAAATACCCTAGGAGTACCACAGAGGGAAGGAGGGTGGGTAATCCTGACTGCAGATGCTATCCTGTTCGGACATCTACATTTATGGTAGGTACAAAACTGTACTATGTCCTTCAAGGATGCATCTGCAGTCATAACAAATGAGTAGAATACCATAGCCAAACTAGGGGTGGAGGAAGAAAAAATTATGGTGTAGTTAGGATCCCTTGCAGTACAGCAGTGGCAAACCCTGCTCGGGATCTAGAGTATAGAGGTAGATTATAATGCTTGGCAAATGTATGCACGGAGGTCCAAGTAGCCGCCTCAATAATGTCCTTGGTTGCCACTCCTCGTAAGAAAGCTGTGGTAGTGGCTGTTGCCCTTGTAGAATGAGGTCTTATGTTCTGTGGAATTGGTTTTCCATGGTAGGAGTAACAGAATCTTATGCAATTTCCTATCCATTTAGAGATTGTCTGTTTGGAAATTGCTTTTCCTTCCCTTCCTGTTGCATAGGCTACTAAAAGCTGGTCAGTTTTTCTGTTACCTTTGGTTCTGTCCAGGTAGTAGCGTAACTGTCTATGTACATCCAAGGTATGCAGCAGTCTTTCCCCTCTGTTCTGTGGGTTGGGAAAGAAGGTAGGTAGGTGGATTGCCTGGTTTAAAGACACTCTGGATACCACCTTAGGCATAAATGTAGGATTAGTTCTCATGGACACCCTATCTTGATGGAAGATTAGGAAGGGTTGTACTGCCATTAAGGCCTGTAGTTCCGAAACCCTCCTTGCTGAAGTAATTGCCAGTAGGAAAGCAGTTTTCCATGATAGGTGTTGAAGATCTGCTGTTGCTGCTGGTTCAAATGGAGGGAGTGTTAATTTTTCTAGCACAAAGTTCAAGTCCCATGCTGGCAATGGTGGTTTCCTAGGAGGTTTTACATTCTTGATCCCTCTGAGGAACTGCCTGAGTAGAGGATGTGAAAAGACAGGTGGATCGCAGCTGTACTCTGCTGAAATAGCTGATGCATGTATCTTGATGGAGGAATAGGACAGGTCTGTATGTAGAAGCTCTGCCAAGTACTCCAGGATGTTAGCAATATCTATGTTCGACACATCTTTTCCTCTTTCAGCACTCCAAATGACAAACCTTTTCCATTTTCCTGCATAGTTCCTTCTTGTTGAAGGTCTGCGTGCTTCAAGGATAATGTCTTTAACCCTTTGGGATAGGTCTGGGTTAGATGCTGCTATGTGATGTTCCAGGCAGTCAGTTGCAAGGTTTTTAGGTTTGGGTGCATGATGTTGTAGTTGTTCTGAGTTAACATCAAAGGCATCAGGGGTATTGACCACATTCTCCCGAGACATGCTCCTCAGCAATGGATACCAGTGTTGTCTTGGCCAATTCGAGCTATCAGGATTATCCTTGGGGTCCTCTCTGATTTTCAGTAGTACCTTGTGCATCAAAGGAAGAGGTGGAAATGCATATGCTGTCAGGCCTTTCCAACTGAAGGATAGAGAGTCCACCTTCCATGCAAGTGGGTGGTATGTCCTTGTGCAGAATTTTTTGAGCTGGTGATTGAGTGGGGATGCGAATAGGTCTATTTGTGGCATTCCCCATTTCTTTGTGATGGCCTTGAAGATGTCCGGGTGTAGCATCCATTCGTGAGCATCCGAGGTGGTTCTGCTTAACATGTCTGCTAGGGTGTTTTCTTTTCCCGGCACAAATATTGCCTGTAACTGGATGTTGTAGCTCAGAGCCATATTCCAAAGGTCCAGAGTCATTCTGCCCAGTGGGTATGAATGAGTGCCTCCCTGTTTGTTGATGTACCACATGACTGTGGTGTTGTCTGTCCTTATCATTAAATGGCCTTCTTTGAGGAATGGTCTGAATTTCTGGATTGCTAGTTTTACTGCCAGCATTTCTTTTTGCTTTATGTGCAGGTGCAGCTGGTCTTGAGTCCACAATCCTTGTATGCATTTGTCCAACATGTGCGCCCCCCAGCCTAGGTCTGAGGCGTCTGTTGTGATGGTTTGGCTTGCTTGAAAGTTGTGGAAGTGTAAGCCTGGGTTTGACTGGCATGCTTGAGCCCACCATAGGAACTCCTGTTTCAGGCATGGGATTAGTGGTATTTCGGTTTCTAAGCTGTGCCTGTGTTGAGACCATAAATTCTTTAGGTACCACTGTAGCTTTCTCATATGCAGTCTGGCATGTGGGACCAAGATTATGCATGATGCCATGAAGCCCAAGGCCTGCAGTACTTTTCTTGCTGTTAGTTTGTTCTGCTTTGTTAATGCCAAGAAGTAAAGAGGGAGTTGTTTTTGTTTTTCTGCCGTTAGGAATGCCATTTGTTTTACTGTGTCCAATTCCGCACCCAAGAATGTTCTTGTTTGGGATGGTATCAGTCTTGACCTTTGTAAATTGACTGTATCCCAGGGCTTGTAGTAAGCAAATGACTCTTTGTAAATCTGTTGTCAGCTTGCTTTTGTTGTCCGCTTGTAACAGGCAGTCGTCCAGGTATGGATTAATTTGGATTCCCTTTAGCCTGCAGTGAGCGATTACTGATGCCAGGCATTTTGTGAATACTCTGGGCACAGTAGATAAGCCAAAGGGCAATGCTGAGAATTGATAATGCTCTGATCCTGCAAGAAATCTGAGGTATCTTCTGCAATTTGGTCATATGGGGACGTGCAGGTATGCCTCCTTGAGATCTAGAGTTACCAGCCAACACTCCTTGCCCAGCATGGGAAGAAGTTGCTGTAGGGTCAGCATTTTGAATTTTGGGACAATGATGTATGTGTTTAAGACGGACAGGTCGAGAATAGGTCTCCAACTTTTCTCTTTCCTTGGTACTAGGAAGAGTCTGGAGTAGAATCCTTTGCCCTGTTCTGTTATAGGTACTCTTTCCACAGCTCTCATCTTTGTTAATTCCGCTATCTGCTTTAGAGCTTCTGTTTTTTGATTTGGAGGTAGGTTTGGCATTCCTCTTTTTACTGGTAAGGTGTGGAAGTGGAACCTGTAGCCTTGGTCTATGGTTTGCAAAATCCACTTGTCTTTTGTGATATAGTGCCAATTTTTGAAAATATGGCTAACTTTCCGCCTAAAGGTGCTGCTATTTGCTCCCTGGTAGGCGGTGTCAGAGCCAAGTCACTGTGATTGTCCTGTTGTAGTGGCAGTGGTTGTGTCTGTGCCTTGGTTATTGCCTTGCCACTGTCGTCCTCTGTAGGCACCTCCTCTGGATTGATTTCTGCCTCTAGAGCGTCTATTCCTGCCTCTTTGAGATTTTGAGGAGTCTGGAAAGGACCAATTTTGGCAGGCCAGTTCCTGCTAAACCTTGGGGCTGAACCTGTAAGAAATCCTTAACTGTTTGTACAGATTTTGCCTTCTCTTCCATTTTCTTCATTACTTGCTGAGCAGGAGTACCAAATAGACTGGTCTTATCCATAGGAGCATCTAACAGCTTTGCTTTAACATGATCCGGCAAGGACTGTTCTTTCAACCATGCATGCCTTCTTATCACTGTGCCAGTCATGGCTGATCTAAATGAAGCCTCCAGTGCATCATAGCCACATTTTAAAGAATGGTTACTAACCTGTTGGATGTTATTTACCATTTCTAAGACATATTTCTTATCTAAGGAGTCATCAGAGGACAGCTTCTTAGTTAACTGATCAAGCATAAACTCTTGGTATTGGATCATATGAAACTGACAGTTTAAAGCTCTAGCTGAGAGAGTAGCAGAGGTGTAAACTTTTTTCCCCCATCTCTAAGGACCTGGATTCCCTTTCAGAAGGAATAGGGTTTTTTGCTGAGGTCGAGGCTACTGCCTTAGGCCCCTGGGATATAGTCTCAGGATCTGCAAGTGTGGCCTTGTATAGGTGGTGATGAGTGTCTGGCACCCTGTAAAATCTATCTGGTTTGGCAGGGGCTGGAGGTAAAGTATCAGGAGCGGTGCAAACATCATTAAATGCATCATCCACAACAGGCAGTACTGGAGGTATAGCTAAGGGCCTATGTTGTGGTAAGTGCAGAAATGTCCTAAGCCTTTTTCTTGAATCTGAGAAATCTTGTCCCTGCCATTGGAATTATTCTCTCATGGCATGTAAGGTTTCCCCAAAGGAAAATTCCTCTGGTGGAGAGGCAGATGGAATGGATTCTTCAGCATCTGAATCTTCATAAGTAGAAAAGGAGCCTCTGGCTGGTCTGTAATGTCTGAGTCATCCATAGAATCATCAGAGGACACTGGCTCGGGGCTCTGCCCTAGATCTCTTTTCTGGGGCTGAGAGGCCCTGTCTGGGTGAGATTGGGATCCTCTAATTAAGGATATTAAATCCTCTGCCAGAGTAAGCATTTGTGAACTAGAAGTGGGC
Organism: Protopterus annectens; assembly: GCF_019279795.1. Classification (NCBI taxonomy): domain Eukaryota; kingdom Metazoa; phylum Chordata; order Ceratodontiformes; family Protopteridae; genus Protopterus; species Protopterus annectens. The sequence continues at coordinate 60,336,105 of NC_056749.1, read as the reverse complement.
CTGTGTGAAGGGGGCTTAACAGGCACTGATTTAACAGTTTTGGCTGCTTTAGCCCTGGCAAAGGCCTTAATAGACATGGCTGCAGGAGGCCTAGCAGCACCACGTGCTGGGGTAGAGACATCCAAAGGGATGGTGTCTGATAATTCACTAGGAACCACAGGAGTAGGCAAAACTTCTGAGGCCGATTCAAGTAAGGTAGCAGGAGCCTCAGTAGTAGTCATGGATTCGGCTGAAGATTGACCGGCTTTCTCGGTTTCAGCTGAAACCGAGACACTCGCGGCTTGCTTAACCGTGGTTTCGGCAGAAACCGCAGACCGCGAGTGTCGGTCTTTTTCTTTGCATTTTTTAACAATTTGGGTAGTCGGAGGATCCGACGGCATAATGTACGCAAAATCTGAGCCGAAAAACTGTTCAGCAAACTCCGACCGACGCCTAAGCGCTCGTCGGTTGAAGGAAGCACAGGCCGAACAGGCTGCTACGCCGTGGTCTGGGCCTAAGCAAGGCAGGCAGTAAGAGTGGAAATCTTTATGAGGTATTTGTTTCCCACAAGTTAAACAGTTATTGACTTTTTCTGACATCGGCTGAGGCAAGAAAGAGTCCCCAACGGGGTACTTAGCTTTTTAGAAGTCTTCAAAGTAGTATTCAGTAGTAGTAATCTCTGGATCTGACCGACCAGCACTTGCGAACAGCTTCTGCTTCGGGCGCCACGCGGCAAGAAAAACTGAGGAAAATGGCGTCGGCTGATGCCTTTATTCCCGAAGACCAGCAGAGATGACGTCGGGTGAAGTGCGACATCAGCCGAAGCCGGACCCAGACTTTGGAATCCGGCCGACCGAGGGGCTGCCTGACGACAGGACAACCCATTTGTTATGACTGCAGATGCATCCTTGAAGGACATCGGCTGACTCCAGTGGTTGCATACCATCTTAGACCTTACTGCTGGCAGTCTGGCTCTGAATCAGAATGGGCTGACTCCAGTGGTTGCACCTCATTTTAGACCTTACTGCTGGCAGCCTGCCTTTGAATCAGAAAGGGCTGACCCAAGTGGTGGTATCTCATGGTGTTCATCGTGTTACACTGCTGCAGTCATCACACTTGGGTTATCTGCCGTCAGGCGGTCCCACAGTCGGCCCAAGTTCCAAAGTCTTAGTCCAGTGTCGGTTGCTGTCACTTCTTCCCTGACGTCAGTGCGCCAGGGGTATAAAAGAGGCAGCCGACGCCATTTTCTTCAGTCTTTCTTGCCGTGCGGTGCCCAAAGCAGAAGTAGTTCGCAAGTGCCGGTCGGCTGACTCCTGAGATTTTCAAATCGAATTTCAGACCGAAGTCTTCAATAAAGCTAAGTACCCCATTAGGGAACCTTTTCTTGCCTCAGTCCGATGTCAGAAAAAGTTAATAATTGCATTTCTTGTGGGAAGGAAATACCTTATAAGGATTTTCATTCTTATTGTATCCCTTGCCTAGGCCCAGACCACGATGTCACAGGTTGTTGGTTTTGTGCTAGGTTTAATAAATGAACTATTAAATGTCGGGTTGATTTCGCCCGATGTTATTTTGGTAGAAAATTTAATTATACCATGCCATTGGAGCAACCGACGACCGGGATGCATAAAAAGCGCAAAGATAAGGACAGGCAGCCGAGACCCAAACCAGACACCGAGGCCTCTGCTAGGCCAGTCGCCGGTTCTCCGGTTTTCAGTGAGGTGCCTCCGCAGCCCCTGACGACCGCTGATTTAGAATCCCAGCCTGCATTTGACTCCCAAGCAGAGATTGCAGGGCCTCCAGAGCCTTTATCTTTAGGCCCTTCCGACTCCATGGCTGAAGGAGATTACGGTGCAGTTGAAACGCCGTCAGTTGCTGAAGGTGTCTTCAGACAGACTACACTCACTATTAAATCCTTTGCAAAACTGAAAACTCCTTTAAAAGCAAAGAAACCTGTACAGCAGTCTCCAGTGCAAGGACCCATGCCTAAGAAACAGATGCTTAAGATAGCCAAAGACTTAATTACCCTAATCAGGGGTTCCCATCCCCCACCTGATAAATGGCCTAGACAGGAGGAGGACTACGCTTCCTCTGACCAGGTTTCAATTTCCTCAGATTCTTTTGAGGAACAGGAGTACTCTTTTCCCCCTTATGAAGACTCTGATGCTGAAGAGTCTATTCCTTCAGCATGTCCCCCAGAAGACTACTCTTTTGGGGAAACTTTACATACCATGAGGGAACATTTCCACTGGGATGGCCAGGATTACTCTGATTCTAAGAAAAGGCTCCAAGAGTTCCTCTTACTACCCCAGCACAGACCCCTTGCTATTCTACCCGTGTTAGACATTGTGGATGATGTTTATTCAGAATCTAGCCTTAACCCAGATTCATTACCTCCTGCACCAGCCAAACCAGACAGATACTATAGAGTCCCTGACTCACATAAATTCCTATATAAAATCCCTGTTGCTGACCCGGAAACCATTTCCCAGGGTCCCAAAGGGGTTAAGGCCTCTATTGTTAAAAATCCTGTACCCTCTGAAAGGGATTCTAGAGCAGTAGACAGATGGGGAAAGAAAGTATATACCTCAGCTACTCTAGCTATGAGGGCTTTAAATTGCCAGTTTCACATGCTGAAATATCAACAATATTTGATGTCTCAATTAAAACAAAAATTATCACACATACAGAGCAGCCTGATTACAAGGAAATGCAAGATTTGTTGCATGCAGCTGAACAAGTGGGAAAACATACTTTGCAATGTGGATTTGATTCATTGGAAGCTTCTTGTAGAGCAGCAGTGAAAGGGTCTGTCATTTGTAGGCATGCTTGGTTAAAAGAACAAACTTTACCTGATCATATTAAAGCAAAGTTATTGGATGCACCTTTACAGCAGGATGTTTTGGTGTGAAAGCAGAAGAGGCTTTAAAGAAAATGGAGGATAAGGCAAAATCCTAGCAGACGGTCAAGGATATTTTAGAGGTTCAACCCCCTCGTTTCAGCAGAAATTGGCCAACCAAAAACTGGTCCTTTCCAGCTTCTGACAGACCACAGAGGGGCAAATACAGACGCCCAAGGGGCAGAGGTCAGTCACAAGGCTCTTACAAGCCTCGACAATGGGGTGCCACAACCCAGAAAGGAGGAGAAGACAGGTCTCAAACTATTAGAAGACAAACACAATGACTTACCCCTCAGACTGCCAAGCAAATCCCTCTTGGCAGCTCCCATGGGAGGAAAACTAGCACTTTTTGCAGGCAAATGGCACATCATCACAAAAGACAAATGGGTCCTAAATATTGTATCTCAAGGATACAGATTCCACTTTCACACTTTACCAAGGATAAAAGGAATGCCAAACCTGCCACCAAATCAATGGGCAGAGGCTCAAAACAAATTACAGCTCTCATGGACATGAGAGCCATTCAACAGGTTCCTACACAGGAGCAAGGACAAGGATTTTACTCAAGACTCTTTCTAGTTTCCCGAAAGGACAAAGCCTGGAGACCCATTCTGGACCTCTCAATTCTAAACACATATCTGGAAGTACCCATATTCAAGATGCTAACACTACAGCAACTTCTTCCCATGCTGGGCAAGAAGGCTTGGCTAGTAACGTTGGACCTCAAGGAGGCATACCTGCATGTCCCTATCAGACAAAATTGCAGAAGATACCTCTGATTTATAACAGGTTCAACCCATTACCAATTCTCTGCACTGCCCTTTGGCTTATCTACTGTGCCCAGGGTCTTCACAAAATGCCTGGCACCAGTAATTGCATACTGCAGACAAAGAGGAATTCAAATATATCCATACCTGGACGACTGCCTTATTCAAGCAGAAAGCAAGGATATTCTTTTAAAGCATCTGGCGTTTGTCAAAAACCTATTAAGTTGCCTAGGGTACACAGTAAATGAAAAGAAGTCAAAATTAGTGCCCTCACAAGACATAATATTCCTGGGTGCCAGCTTAAATACAATGGCCCAGATGGCTTATCTCATGCCAGACAAGCAAGGACAACTGGCTCAATACTTCAAAATGATGGCAACAAAGACCCAACTCCCTGCAAGAAAAATTCTGCAGGCCTTGGGATTCATGGCATCTTGCATACTACTAATACCATATGCAAAACTGCATATGAGGAAATTACAATGGTACCTGAAAAGCGTATGGACTCAACACAGCCACAGCTTGGAAACAATAATACCACTCATTCCCTGCCTTCAACAGGAGTTTCTATGGTGGGCTCAGACATGTCACCTCAACAAGGGTCAGCCTTTTACCTTACCCACAGCCAGGCAAACTATAACAACAGATGCATTGGATTATGCCTAGGGAGCACACATGGCAGGACAGTGTATTCAGGGAAAATGGTCTGGAGATCAAAGGCATCCACATATCAATCAAAAAGAGATGCTAGATGTACAAAATGCCCTAACAGCTTTCAAGGACCTCCTACATCCAGGACAACTCCTAATAAAGACGGACAACACCACAGTGATGTGGTACATAAACAAGCAAGGGGGCACACATTCCTACCCCCTATGCAGGCAAGCAATGACCTTGTGGAACACAGCACTGACCTACCAAGTTCAACTACAAGCACAATTCCTGCCAGGAAAGAAAAACACATTGGCAGACGATCTAAACAGAAACATCATGGATCCTCACTAATGGAAACTAGATCTACAAGTATTTGCAATGATAACTCAAAAATGGGGGAGCCCAGACATAGATGTTTGCCTCCTCCCAAAACTACCAACTACGGAACTTTTGCACAAGGACATACCACACACTAGCTTGGAAAGTGGACACCCTCTCATTCAGTTGGAAAACATTAATAGTGTATGCCTTTCCTCCACTGCCTCTTCTGGCAAAGGTGCTGCTGAAAGCCAGATTAGAGAGGCCACAAATGATACTCATTGCTCCAGACTGACCACACCAACACTGGTATCCAGTAATAAGGAACATGGCTCAAGGCCCACCATGGATTTTACCTCAAATTCCTCACCTGCTCACTCAGCAAAACAATCAGATTCTACACAGCCAGCTCAAGACTTTAAATCTGGCTGCATGGCAAATTACCTAAACAACCAGTCAACACTTCTCTCTAAAGCTGTTATGGATGGCATTCTGGAGGCCAGGAGGCCCCGCACCAAGAAAGCCTATTCAGACAAATGGAAAAGATTCTGCGCCTGGAACCAGGATAAAGGCCAAAATCCCCTTGTCCCAAATATTCCTTAGATTCTACAATATTTAACTGAGATGTTGCACAAAGGACTTTCCTTTTCATCTATTAAGATCCACACCTCAGCTATTTCAGCTCAGTACAACATGGATCCTCCTATATTTTCACATCCATTACTAAGACAGTACCTCAGAGGGACTAAGAACATAAGACTGCCCTGGAGAGCACCAATGCCAACTTGGGATCTCAACTTTGTTTTGGAAAAACTTACACTACCGCCCTTTGAATCAGCTTTTACAGCTGATTTATAGTTTCTATCATGGAAAACTGCCCTGCTGCTAGCAATAACTTCAGCACAAAGAGTCTCAGAGCTGCAGGCCCTAATGGCAGTGGAGCCTTTCATCATTTTTCATCAAGACAGAGTCGCTTTATGAACTAACCCTTCCTTTATGCCAAAGGTGGTATCCAGTGTGGCCCTAAACCAAGCTGAGCTTTTCTATACCTTTCTATCCTTTACAACCTTTGTGGTCTATTTGCTTGTAACTGAAGGTATTCCTTTTATTCCTTTTATATGTTTTATTAGCAATATGTATTGCCTACTTCTTGGGGGCACCTGAGATCTGTGGCAAGAAAAACTGAAGAAAATGGCATTGGATGCCTCTTATATACCCCTGGCATACTGACGTCAGGGAAGAAGCGACAGCAACCGATGCCAGACCAAGACTTTGGAACTCTGGCTGACTGTGGGACCACCTGACGTTAGGATAACCCAAGTGTGATGACTGCAGCAGTGTGAACACTCGAACATCTACATTTATGGTAGGTACAAAACTGTACTTTTCATCTCATGTTAGACCTTACTGTTGATAGTCTAACTCTGAATCAAAAAGGGCTGACTCCAGTGGTTGGACCTCATGTTAGACCTTACTGCTGACAGCCTGCCTCTGAATCAGAAAGGGCTGACGCGAGTGGTTGTATCTCATGTTAGACTTTCCTGCTGGTAGCCTGCCTGTGAATCAGAATGGGCTGACTCCAGACATTGCATCTCAGAATATACCTTACTGCTGGAAGCATGCCTATGACTCAAAAGGGGCTGACTCCAGTGGTTGCATCTTAGGGTCGACATTACTGCTGGAAGCCTGCTTCTGAATCAGAAGGGGCTGACTCCAGTGGTTACAGCTCAAGCTAGAACTTAGTGCTGGCAGCCTGCCTCTAAATCAGAAGGGGTTGACTCCAGTGATTACAGCTCAGGTTAGTCCTTGCTGCTGGTAACATGCCTCTGAATTAGACAGGGCTGACTCCAGTGGTTGCATCTCAGTTTATGCCTTACTGTTGGCTGCATGCCTCTAAATCAGAAAGGGCCGACTCCAGTGTGTGCATCTCATGTTTAACCTTACTGCTGGAAGCCTGTCTCTGAATCAGGAAGGGCTGACTCCAGTGGTTGCATCTCATTTTAAACATTCTTGCTGACAGCCTCCCTCTGAATCAGAAAGGGCTGACCCCAGTGGTTGCATCTCATTTTAGACCAGCATTTCACTGAATCAGAAAGGGCTGACTCCAGTGGTTGCATCTCATGTTAGACCTTGCTGTTGGTAGCCTGCCTCTGAATCAGAAAGGGCTGTCTCCGTCGTTGCATCTCATGTTAGACCTTACTGCTGGCAGTCTGTATCTGAATCAGAAAGGGCTGAATCCAGTGGCTGCATCTCATGTTAGACCTTACTGCTGGCAGCCTGCCTCTGAATCAGATAGAGCTGACTCCAGTGGTTGCATCTCATGTTAGATCTTACTACTGGCAGCCTGCCTGACAGTCAGAAAGGGCTGACTCCAGTGGTTGCATATCATGTTAGACCTTACTGCTGGCAGTCTGTATCTGAATAAGAAAGGGCTGACTCCAGTAGTTGCACCTCATGTTAGACCTTGCTGCTGGCAGCCTGCCTCTGAATCAAAAAGGGCTGACTCCAGTGGTTCCATCTCATGTTAGACCTTACTGCTGGCAGCCTGCCTCTGAATCAGAAAGATCTGACTCCAGATGTTGGTTCTCAGGATATACCTTACTGCTGGCAACATGCCTATGACTCAGAAGGGGCTGACTCCAGTGGTTGCATTTTATGTTAGCCCTTACTGCTGGCAGCCTGCCTCTGAATCAGAAAGGGCTGAGTCCAGTGGTTGCATCTCATGTTAGACCTTACTGTTGATAGTCTGGCTCTGATTCAAAAAGGGCTGACTCCAGTGGTTGGACCTCATGTTAGACCTTACTGCTGGTTGTCTGTATCTGAATCAGAAATGGGTGAATCCAGTGGCTGCATCTCATGTTAGACCTTACTGCTGGCAGCCTGCCTCTGAATCAGAAAGGGCTGAATCCAGTGATTGCATCTCATGTTAGACCTTACTGCTGGCAACCTGCCTCACAGACAGAAAGGGCTGGCTCCAGTGGTTGCATATCATCTTAGATCTTACTGCTGGCAGTCTGGCTCTGAATCAGAAAGGGCTGATTACAGTAGTTGCCCCTCATGTTAGACCTTACTGCTGGCAGCCTGCCTTTGAATCAGAAAGGGCTGACTCTAGCAGTTTCATCTCATGTTAGACCTTACTGTTGATAGTCTGACTCTGAATCAAAAAGGGCTGACTCCAGTGATTGGACCTCATGTTAGACCTTACTGCTGACAGCATGCCTCTAAATCAGAAAGGGCTGATGCAAATGGTTGTATCTCAAATTAGACCTTCCTGCTGGTAGCCTGCCTGTGAATCAGAATGGGCTGACTCCAGACGTTGCATCTCAGGATATACCTTACTACTGGCAGCATGCCTATGACTCAAAAGGGGCTGACTCCAGTGGTTGCATCTTAGGGTCGACGTTACTGCTGGCAGCCTGCTTCTGAATCAGAAGGGGCTTACTCCAGTGGTTACAGCTCAAGCTAGAACTTAGTGCTGGCAGCCTGCCTCTAAATCAGAAGGGGCGGACTCCAGTGATTACAGCTCAGGTTAGACCTTGCTGCTGGTAACATGCCTCTGAATCAAAAAGGGCTGACTCCAGTGGTTGCATCTGATTATAGATGTTCCTGCTAGCAGACTGCCTTTGAATCAGAAAGGGCTGAATCCAGTGGGTACATCTCAGGGTAGACCTTACAACAGCTTGCCTCTGAATCAGAAATGGTTGTCTCCAGTGGTTGCATCTCATGTTAGACATTACTGCTGGCAGCCTGCCTTTGAATCAGGAATAGCTGACCCAAGTGGTGACATCTCATGATGTTCATCGTGTTTCACTGTTGTAGTCATCACTGCAGGGTTCTTCCTGCCGGCAGGCAGCCCTCGGTCGGCCAGAATCCCAAAGTCTGGGTCCGGCGTCGGCTGTTCAGTCATGCTCCCTGATGTCAGAGCGCCAGGAGTACAAAGCTGCCAGCCGACGCCATGTTCCCCAGTCTTTCTTGCCGTGCGGTGGAAGCAGTTCGCAAGTGCTGGTCGGCTGACTCCTGATATTTTTTCATGCTTCATTCCGAAGACTTTCTTCTTCTACTCAAAGCTAAGTACCCCGTTGGGGAAACTTTTTTCTTGCTCCAGTCCGATGTCAGAAAAGGTTAATAATTGTATTTCTTGTGGGAAGCAAATACCTCATAAGGATTTCCACTCTTACTGTATTCCTTGTTTAGGCCCTGACCACGATGTAGCTAGTTGTCGGTTTTGTGCTAGATTTAACCAATGTACTATTAAGCGGAGGTACGATTTTGCTTTTCACTACTTTGGCAGGCGATTTAATTACAATATGTCGTCGGACACGCTTCCGACTACGAGAGTTCACAAACAACACAAGTAAAAGGACAGGCCTCCGAGGTCCAAATCAGACGATGGTTTACAAGCAGAGCCAGCTACAGGTTCGGTTGTCGTCAGTGAGGCGCTTTCGCAGCCCCTGCCGTCGGCCAGTTCAGAACCGATTGCCGAAACGGACTCCCATGAGGAGCCAACTAGGCCTTTGAGTACTCCAGCTGCAGGACCTTCGGACAATGCTCCCTTGGATGGGTCCGGAGCCGCTGTGCAGGTACCGGCTTCCGAGGGGGTTTTCAGGCGTACACAGCTTCTGATAAAGGCAAAGACAAAGACAAAGGCGAAGACTCCTTCTAAATCAAAGACTCCAGCCCAGGCCTCTTCTGATCTGGGACCCAAATCTCAGAAACAGATGCTTAAAATGGCGGAGGACTTACCAACCATGATTAGGGGTTCACATCCCCCTCCAGACAAAAGGCCAAGGCAAGAAGTGGATTATGAATCCTCTGATCAGGCATCTATTTCTTCAGTGTCTTCCTCTGAACAGGAATATACTTTCCCTCCTTATGAGGATTCTGATGCTGAGGAATCCATTCCCTCAGCTTCTCCTCCTGAGGATTTTTCTTTTGGGGAAACTTTACATGACATGAGGGAACATTTTCACTGGGAAGGACAGGAATACTCTGAATCTAAGAGAAGGCTTTGGGATTTCCTTCTTCTTCCCCAACACAGACCCCTGGCTATTCCTCCTATTTTGGATATTGTGGATGATGTCTTTACTGAGGCTAATTTAACTCCTGACTCCTTTCCTCTAGCCCCTGCTAAGCCTGACAGATATTACAGGGTCCCTGACTCCCACCAGTTCCTTTACAAAAATCCTGCTGCTGATCCAGAAACCATTTCTCATGGTCCTAAGGGTGTTAAGGCCGCCTCTGCTAAAAACCCTATTCTGTCAGATAAGGATTCTAGAGCTTTGGAAAGATGGGGCAGAAAAGTGTACACTTCTGCTACTTTATCCATTAGGGCTTTAAATTTTCAATTTCATATGCTAAAATATCAGCAATTTCTGCTGTCTGTTATGAAACTAAAGCTAGGCACCAATTCTGCATGTGCAGATAATAAGGAATTACACGATTTGATGCATGCTACTGAACAAGTGGGGAAGCATGGTTTACACTGTGGTTTTGATGCTTTGGAGGCCTCATGCAGGGCGGCTGCCTCTGGCACAGTCATTAGAAGGCATGCTTGGTTAAAGGAACAAAACTTACCTGATCAAGTGAAAGCAAAGTTACTGGATGCTCCTGTTCAGCATAATGTTTTGTTTGGGCCTAAGGCTGAAGAGGTGATAAAGAAAATGGAGGATAAGGCAAAATCCATGCAAACGGTTAAGGATTTCTTACAAGTTCAGCCCCCAAGATTTAGCAGAAATTGGCCAACAAAAAATTGGTCTTTTCCCAGCTTGGACAGGTCTCAGAGGGGTAGATATAGGTGCTCCAGAGGGAGGCCTCAAGCACAGACCTCTTACAGACCTAGACAATGGAGTGCTTCCACCTCCAGGGGTGGAGAGGACAGACCTCAATCTTATAGAAAACAGGCTCAATGACTCCCCCTGCATGGCTCCAGGAACCTCTCTCCTGGAAGTCCCTCTAGGAGGAAAACTCTCACTTTTTCAACAAAATTGGACTTGCATAACCCTAGACAAGTGGGTTCTGGATGTAGTTTCAAGAGGTTACAAATTCCACTTTCATACCTTGCCAAGACCAAACGGATGGCCAGACCTACCAAAACACCAATGGGCAGAGGCATTGAACCAGGTGGGATCCCTCATGGCTATGAGGGCCATCGAACTGGTTCCATAATCAGAGACGGGGCAAGGCTTTTACTCAAGGCTCTTCCTAGTTCCCAGAAAACAAAATTCATGGAGACCTATCCTGGATCTGTCAGTCTTAAATACTTTCCTGGAGATACCAAAGTTCAAGATGCTTACTCTGCAGCAGCTCCTGCCAATGTTGAGCAAAAATGCATGGATGGTGACATTGGATTTAAAGGAGGCTTACCTACACATCCCTATCAGACAGGAGTGCAGAAAATACCTCAGGTTCAAGGCCGGCTCGAAACATTACCAATTCTCTGCTGCCCTTTGGCTTGTCTACTGCCCAGGGTCTTCACCAAGTGCCTGGCACCAGTAGTAGCTTATTGCAGACTCAAGGGAATTCAAATTTACCCTTATCTGGACGACTGCCTTATTCAAGCAGACAGCAAGGATGTCTTACTCCAGCACCTGGAATTTGTTCAAAATCTACTCAAGTACCTGGGATTCACTGTGAACATAAAAAAGTCAAATTTGACACCCATACAACAGATAACTTTTCTGGGTGCTCTTCTAAACACAACAACCCAGATAGCATTCCTGATATCTGAAAAACAACTACAGCTGGCTTCAACTTTCAAAACCTTGGCGTTAATGTCTCAGCTAACTGCAAGGAAATTCCTGCAGGCTTTGGGTTACATGGCCTCCTGCATCCTTTTCATACCATATGCAAGACTACATATGAGAAAAATACAATGGTACCTAAAAAGTGTATGGTCCCAGCATTGCCACAGTCTAGACACACAGATTGCTGTCTTGCCTTGCCTACAAAAGGAATTCCATTGGTGGGCCCTGGCATGTCTTCACAAGAAAGGGAAAGCCTTCAGTCTGCCTCCAGCCAACCAAGTGTTAACCATGAACGCCTTGGATTACGCATGGGGAGCCCACTTGCAGGGGAAAGGCCTGCAAGGTTTTTGGACAGAGGATCAAAAGCACCTACATATCAATTTAAAAGAGATGTTAGCTGTACAGAATGCCCTCTTGGTTTTCAGGGATCTTCTACTGCCAGTACAACTACTGATATGGACAGACAACACCACAGTTATGTGGTACATAAACAAGCAAGGGGGTTCACACTCCTACCCCCTTTGCAGACTAGCCATGACTCTATGGAACACGGCTCTAGCTTGCAAAGTGGATCTACAAGCTCAGTTCCTGCCAGGGAAACAAAATATTCTGGCAGACAGCCTGAGCAGGAACCTGTCAGACCCACACGAGTGGATGCTAGACACCCAAATTTTCAAGATGATTACAGAAGCCTGGGGCTGCCCGGACATAGATCTATTTGCATCCCCCCTCAACCACCAGTTACAGATTTTTTGCACAATGACATTTCACAATCTAGCATGGAAAGTGGATGCGCTCTCATTCAGTTGGAGGAACCTGTCCGGGTATGCCTTTCCTCCTCTACCTCTTCTTCCACGGGTGTTAATAAAGATCAAGCAGGACAAACCCAAGATGATTTTACTGGCCCCAAATTGGCCTCGTCAATTTTGGTACTCAACACTGATGAATCTATCCCAGGAGCCTCCTTGGATTTTACCTCAGATTCCAAATCTTTTGTCCCAACACCAGGGCCAGGTTCTGCACTCTTATATCAAAACTCTCAGCCTGGCGTATTCAGGGTCTATGATTAATCCTATCCTTCCCAAACAGGTCATGGATGTCATCTTAGAAGCCAGACGGCCTAGCACTAGGAAATCTTATGCAGGTAAATGGAAGAGATTTTGCACCTGGATGCATGCTCAGGATTCGGATCCTCATTCCAAATATTCCATTAATTTTACATTACCTGACAGACATGTTACATAAGGGTTTATCCTTCTCCTCCATAAAAATACATGCCTCGGCTATCTCTGCACATTACAATACAGATCCTCCAATCTTTTCGCATCCACTTCTGAAACAATATCTCAGAGGAGCAAAGAATTTAAGGCCCCCTAGGACATCAGCCATACCTGCCTGGGACCTCAACTATGTTCTGGAAAAACTCACTCTGCCTCCTTTTGAGCCTGCTGCCACATCTGACATTAAGTATTTATCATGGAAGACAGCTATCCTACTGGCTTTGACTTCAGCCAGGAGAATCTCAGAGTTACAAGCTCTCATGGCTGTGGAACCTTATATTATTTTTCACCAAGACAGGGTGTCTTTAAGGACTAATCCTACTTTCATGCCTAAAGTGGTTTCCAAAGTGGCTTTAAATCAAACTATTCACCTGCCAACTTTTTTCACTAATCCACAAAATAAGGGGGAAAGGATCTTGCATTCCTTGGATGTGCACAGGCAGCTTCGTTTCTACCTGGACAGAACCAAGGACATCAGGAAACAGAGCAACTGTTTGTTTCTTATGCAGCAAATTCCCAAGGCAAAGCTATTTCAAAACAGACCATTTCTAAATGGATTGCTCATGGAATCAGATTTTGTTATTCTCATCATGGAAAGCAACTCCCAGGAAAAATTAGGACTCACTCTATCAGAGCTGCTGCTACTTCAGCTGCCTTTCTCAGGGGAGTCCCTACCAAAGATATTTTGGAAGCTGCAACTTGGAGTTCAGTGCATACTTTCTCTAAGCACTATAATCTCCCTCTTTATTCTAAGTCTAGGGCAGGCTTTGCTTCTGCAGTCTTGCAAGGTCTTCTAGCTGCCCCTTCTACTCTATAACCACCACCCTTTATCTCAGCTTTGGGATTCAACCCTACAGTGATGACTGCAACAGTGAAACACGATGAACATAGTACAGTTGTGTACACTTACCATAAATGTAGATGTTCGAGTGTCTTCACTGTTGCAGTCTGGGTTACCCACCCTCCTGTCTCCTCTTATACTTTTATTAGTGTGGTTTCCCACTTCATCCTTCTTCTGAGGTGTATTTGCTACAGGGTATGGGGTTTGTTGTATGTTACATTTTTGTTTTACTATTAGCCTTCACTTTTGGGCACCTGACATCTGGGGCAAGAAAAACTGGAGAACATGGCGTCGGCTGGCAGCTTTGTACTCCTGGTGCTCTGACGTCAGGGAGCATGACTGAACAGCCGACGCCAGACCCAGACTTTGGGATTCTGGCCGACCGAGGGCTGCCTGCCGGCAGGAAGAACCCTGCAGTGATTACTGCAACAGTGAAGACACTCAAACATCTACATTTATGGTAAGTGTACACAACTGTACTTTACACCTTACTGTCAGCAGCCTGCCTCTAAATAAGATAGGGCTGACACCAATGGTTGCATCTCATGTTAAACCATACTGCTGGCAGCTTGAGTCTGAATCAGAAATGGCTGACTCTTGTAGTTGCCGCACAGGTTAGACCTTATTGCTGGCAGCCTGCCTCTGAATCAGAAAAGGCTGACTCCAGTGGTTGCAGCTATTGTTACACCTTATTGCTGGCAGGCTGCCTCTGAATCAGAAACGGCTGACTCCAGTGGTTTCATTTCATGTTAGACCTTACTGTTGGCAGCCTAACACTGAATCAGAAAGGGCTGACTCCAGTTGGTGTAGTTCATGTTAGACCTAACTGCTGGCAGCCTGCCTCTGAATCTAAAAGGGCTGACTCCAGTGGTTGCATCTCATGTTAGACCTTACTGCTTGCAGCCTGCCTCTGAATCAGAAAGATTTGACTCCAGTGGTTGCAGCTCATGTTAGACCTTACTGCTGATAGCCTGACTCGGAATCAGAATGTGCTGACTCCTGTGGTTGCAACTCATGTTAGACCTTACTGCTAAAAGCCTACCTCTGAAACTTAAAGGGTTGACTCCAGTGGTTTCATCTCATGTTAGACCTTACTGCTGGAAGCCTGACACTGAATCAGAAAGGGCTGACTCCAGTGGGTGCATCTCATGTTAGACCTTACTGCTGATAGCCTGACTCTGAATCAGAATGTGCTGACTCCATTGGTTGCAACTCATGTTAGACCTTACTGCTGAAAGCCTACCTCTGAATCTTAAAGGGCTGACTCCAGTGGTTTCATCTCATGTTAGACCTTACTGCTGGAAGCTTGACACTGAATCAGAAAGGGCTGACTCCAGTGGTTGCATCTCATTTTAGACATTCCTGCTGACAGCCTCCCGCTGAATCAGAAAGGCTGACCCCAGTGGTTGCATCTTATGTTAGATGTTACTGCTGGCAGCCTGCCCCTGAAACAGAAAGGGCTGACTCTAGATTTTGCATCTCAGGATATACCGTACTGCTGGCAGCATGCCTATGACTCAAAAGGGGCTGACTCGAGTGGTTGCATTTTATGTTAGCCCTTACTGCTGGCAGCCTGCCTCTGAATCAGAAAGTGTTGACTCCAGTTGTTGCATCTCATGTTAGACATTACTGTTGATAGCCTGACTCTGATTCAAAAATGGCTGACTTCAGTGGTTGGACCTCATGTTAGACCTTACTGCTGGCAGTCTGTATCTGAATCAGAAAGGGCTGAATCCAGTGGCTGCATCTCATGTTAGACCTTACTGCTGGCAGCCTGCCTTTGAATCAGAAAGGGCTGAAGTCAGTGGTTGCATATCATCTTAGACCTTACCGCTGGTAGTCTCTCTCTGAATCAGAAAGGGCTGACTCCAGTGATTGCATCTCATGTCAGACCTTACTGCTGGCAGCCTGCCTCACAGTCAGAAAGGGCTGACTCCAGTGGTTGCATATCATCTTAGACTTTACTGCTGGCAGTCTTGCTCTGAATCAGAAAGGGCTGACTCCAGTGGTTGCATTTTATGTTAGACCTTACTGCTGGTAGCCTGCCTCTGAATCAGAAAGGGCTGACTCCAGTGGTTGCATCTCATGTTAGACCTTACTGTTGATAGTCTGACTCTTAATCAAAAAGGGCTGACTCCAGTGGTTGGATCTCATGTTAGATCTTACTGCTGGCAGTCTGTATCTGAATCAGAAAGGGCTAAATCCAGTGGCTGCATCTCATGTTAGACCTTACTGCTGGCTGCCTGCCTCTGAACCAGAAAGGTCTGACTTCAGTGGTTGCATCTCATTCTAGTCCAGCCTGTCACTGAATCAGAAAGGACTGACTCCAGTGGATGCATCACTAGTCAGACCTTAATGCTGGCAGCCTGCCTCTGAATCAGAAAGGGCTGTCTCAGTGGTTGCATCTCATGTTAGCTCTTACTGCTGGCAGTCTGTATCTGAATGAGAAAGGGCTAAATCCAGTGGCTGCATCTCATGTTAGACCTTACTACTGGCAGCCTGCCTCTGAATCAGAAAGAGCTGACTCCAGTGGTTGGATCTCATGTTAGACCTTACTAGTGGCAGCCTGCCTGACAGTCAGAAAGGGCTGACTCCAGGGGTTGCATGTCATGTTAGCTCTTACTGCTGGCAGTCTATATCTGAATGAGAAAGGGCTAAATCCAGTGGCTGCATCTCATGTTAGACCTTACTACTGGCAGCCTGTCTCTGAATCAGAAAGAGCTGACTCCAGTGGTTGGATCTCATGTTAGACCTTACTGCTGGCAGCCTGCCTTTGAATCAGAAAGAGCTGACTCCAGTAGTTGCATTTTATGTTAGCCCTTACTGCTGGCAGCCTGCCTCTGAATCAGAAAGGGCTGACTCCAGTGGTTGGACCTCATGTTAGACCTTACTGCTGACAGCTTGCCTCTGAATCAGAAATGGCTGAAGGAAGTGGTTGCATCTCATGTATTACCTTACTGCTGGCAGCCTGCCTGTGAATCAGAATGGGCTGTCTCCAGATGTTGCATCTCAGGATATACCTTACTGCTGGCAACATGCCTATGACTCAGAAGGGGCTGACTCCAGTGGTTGCACTTTATGCTAGCCCTTACTGCTGGCAGCCTGCCTCTGAATCAGAAAGGGCTGACTCCAGGTGTTGCATCTCATGTTAGACCTTACTGTTGATAGTCTGACTCTGATTCAAAAAGGGCTTACTCCAGTGGTTGGACCTCATGTTAGACCTTACTGCTGGCAGTCTGTATCTGAATCAGAAACGGCTGAATCCAGTGGCTGCATCTCATGTTAGACCTTACTGCTGGTAGCCTGCCTCTGAATCAGAAAGGGCTGAATCCAGTGGTTGCATCTCATATTAGACCTTACTGCTAGCAACCTTCCTCTGAATCAGAAAGAGCTGACCCCAGTGATTGCATCTCATGTTAGACCTTACTGCTGGCAGCCTGCCTCACAGTCAGAAAGGGCTGGCTCCAGTGGTTGCATATCATCTTAAATCTTACTGCTGGCAGTCTGGCTCTGAATCAGAAAGGGCTGACTCCAGTGATTGCATCTCATGTCAGACCTTACTGCTGGCAGCCTGCCTCACAGTCAGAAAGGGCTTACTCCAGTGGTTGCATATCATCTTTGACCTTACTGCTGGCACTCTTTCTCTGAATCAGAAAGGGCTGACTCCAGTGGTTGCATCTCATGTTAGAACTTACTTTTGATAGTCTGACTGTGAATTAAAAAGGGCTGACTCCAGTGGTTGGACCTCATGTTAGACCTTACTGCTGACAGCCTGCCTCTGAATCAGAAAGGGCTGATGCAAGTGGTTGCATCTCAGGTTAGACGTTCCTGCTGGTAGCCTGCCTGTGAATCAGAATGGACTGATTCCAGACGTTGCATCTCAGGATATATCTTACTGCTGGGAGCATGCCTATGACTCAAAAGGGGCTTACTCCAGTGGTTGCATCTTAGAGTCGAAATTACTGCTGGCAGCCTGCTTCTGAATCAGAAGGGGCTGACTCCATTTGTTATAGCTCAAGCTAGACCTTAGTGCTGGCAGCCTGCCTCTGAATCAGAAGGGGCTGACTCCAGTGATTACAGCTCAGGTTAGACCTTGCTGCTGGTAACATGCCTCTGAATCAGACTGGGCTGACTTCAGTGGTTGCAACTCAGTTTAGTCCTTACTGTTGGTAGCATGCCTCTGAATCTAAAAGGGCTGACTCCAGTGGTTGCATCTGATGTTAGATGTTACTGCTAGCAGACTGCCTTTGAATCAGAAAGGGCTGACTCCAGTGGTTGCATCTCAGGGTAGACCTTACTGCTGGCAGTCTGCCTCAGAATCAGAAAGGGCTGACTGCAGTGATTGCACCTCATGTTAGACCTTACTGCTGGCAGTCTGCCACTGAATCAGAAAGTGCTGACTCCATGGTTGCATCGCATGTTAGACCTTATTGCTGGCAGTCTGCTTCCGAATCAGAAAGGGCTGACTTCAGTGGTTGCATCTCAATGGATGGGAGATTGCAGATATACCCCAGGGATTACTTCAGTGTCACTGCTTGACAGAGGCACAGCAAAATGATAGGCATAGTTTTTATTCAAACTAAAGGGGTGGCGAAAGCCACATAACTATGGGCTAGGCTTATAAATGCCCTTGGGCAGATAGCCTAGTATGAACCTATGTTAGACTGTACTTTTGGCAGCCTGCCTCTGAATCAGAACGAGCTGACACTAGTGACCGCATCTCATGTTAGACCTTACTGCTGGCAGCTTGCCTCTGAATCAGAAAGTGCTGACTCCAGTGGATGCATCTCATGTTAGAACTTACTGCAGGCAGACTGCCTCTGAATCACAAAGGGCTGACTCCAGTGGTTGCTTCTCATGTTAGACGTTAGTGCTGGAAGCCTGTCACTGAATCAGGAAGAGCTGACTCCAGTGGTTGCATCTCATCTTAGACCTTCCTGCTGGCAGCTTGCCTCTGAATCAGAAAGTGCTGACTGTAGTGGTTGCATCTTATGTTAGACCTTACTGCTGGCAGTCTGCCTCTGAATCAGAAAGGGCTGACTCCAGTGGTTGCACCTCATGTTAGACCTTACTGCTGACAGCCTGCCTCTGAATCAGAAAGGGCTGACTCCGGTGGTTGGATCTCATGTTAGACTTCACTGCTGGCAGCCTGCCTCTGAATCAGAAAGGCCTTATTCCAGTGGTTGCATCCCATGTTAGACCTTACTGCTGGCAGTCTGCCTTGGAATCTGAAAAGACTGAATCCTGTGGTTGCATCTCACGGTAGACCTTACTGCTGTCAGCCTGCCTCTGAATCACAAAGGGCTGACTCCATTGGTTGCATCTAATGTTAGACCGTACTTTTGGCAGCCTGCCTTTGAATCAGAAAGGGCTGACTCTAGTGATTCCATCTCATGTTAGTCCTTACTGCTGGCAGCCTGCCTCACAGTCAGAAAGGGCTGACTCCAGTGGTTACATCTCATGTTAGACCTTACTGCTGGCAGTCTGCCTGTGAATCAGAAAGGGCTGACTGCAGTGGTTGCACCTCATGTTAGTCCTTACTGCTGGCAGCCTGCCACTGAATCAGAAAGTGCTGACTCCATGGTTGCATCGCATGTTAGACCTTATTGCTGGCAGTCTGCTTCTGAATCAGAAAGGGCTGACTCCAGTGGTTGCATCTCATGTTAGACCTTACTGCTGGCAGACTGCCTCTGAATCAATTAGGGCTGACTCCAGTGGTTGCATCTCATGTTAGACCTTACTGCTGGCAGTCTGCCTCTGAATCACAAAGGGCTTACTCCATTGGTTGCATCCCATGTCAGACCATACTGTTGTCAGCCTGCCTCTGAATCAGAAAGGGCTGATTCTAGTGATTGCATCTCATGTTATACCTTACCGCTGGCAGTTTGCCTTTGAATCAGAAATGGCTACTGTAGAGGTTGCACTTTATGTTAGTCCTTACTGCTGGAAGCCTGCCTTTGAATCAAAAATGGTTGACTCCAGTGGTTGCATCTTATGTCAGACCTTACTGCTGGCAGCCTGCCTCTGAATCACAAATGGCTGACTCCAGTGCTTGCTTCCCATCATAGACGTTACTGCTGGATGGCTATCTCTGAATCAAGAAGAGCTGACTCCAGTGGTTGCATGTAATTTTAGACCTTCCTCCTGGCAGCTTGCCTGTGAATCAGAATGGACTGACCCCAGTGGTTGCATCTCAGGTTAGACATTACTGCTGGCAGCATTCCTGTGAATCAGATGGGTCTGACTCCAGAGATTGCATTTCAGGTTAGACCTTACTGCTGGCAGCCTGCCTCTGAATCAAAAGGGGCTGACTCCAGTGGTTGCTCTCAGGTTAGACCTTACTACTGGCAACCTGCCTTTGAATCAGAAAGGGCTGACCCCAGTGGTTGCATCTCATGTCAGACCTTACTGCTGGCAGCCTGCCTTTGAATCAAAATGGGCTTACCTCAGTGGTTGCATCTTATGTTAGATGTTACTGCTGTCAGCCTGCCTCTAAATCAGAAAGGGCTGACTCCTGTGGTTGCACCTCATGTTAGACCTTACTGCTGACAGCCTGCCTCTGAATCAGAAAGGGCTGACTCTGGTGGTTGCATCTCATGTTAGACTTTACTGCTGGCAGCCTGCCTCTGAATCAGAAAGGCCTTATTCCAGTGGTTGCATCCCATGTTAGACCTTACTGCTGGCAGCCTGCCTCTGAATCACAAAAGGCTGACTCCATTGGTTGCATCTCATGTTAGACCGTACTTTTGGCAGCCTGCCTCTGAATCTGAAAGGGCTGACTCTAGTGATTACATCTCATGTTAGACCTTACTGCTGGCAGCCTGCCTCTGAATCACAAAAGGCAGACTCCATTGGTTGCATCTCATGTTAGACCGTACTTTTGGCAGCCTGCCTCTGAATCTGAAAGGGCTGACTCTAGTGATTACATCTCATGTTAGATCTTACTGCTGGCAGCCTGCCACTGAATCAGAAAGTGCTGCCTCCATGGTTGCATCGCATGTTAGACCTTATTGCTGGCAGTCTGCCTCTGAATCACAAAGGGCTTACTCCATTGGTGGCATCCCATGTCAGACCATACTGTTGTCAGCCTGCCTCTGAATCAGAAAGGGCTGGCTCTAGTGATTGCATCTCATGTTAGACCTTACCGCTGGCAGCCCGCCTCTGAATCAGAAAGGGTGACTCCAGTGATTGCATATCAGGTTATACCTTACTTCTGGCAGTCTGCCTGTGAATTAGAAAGGGCTGACTCCAGAGGTTGCATCTCAGGTTAGACCTTACTGCTGGCAGCCTTCTTTTGAGTCAGAAGGGGCTGACTTCAGTGGTTGTATCTTAGATTAGACCTTACTGCTGGGAGCATGGTGGTGAATCAGAAGGGCTGACTCCACTGGTTACAGCTCAGGTTAGACCTTACTTTTGGCAGCATGATTCTGAATCAGAAATGGCTGTCTACAGTGGTTGCTTCTCATGTTAGGCCTTACTGCTGGCAGCCTGCCTCTGAATCAGAAATGGCTGACTCCAGTGGTGGCATCTCATGTTGGACGTGACTGCCAGCAGCATGCCTCTGAATCAGATAGGCCTGATACCAATGGTTGCATCGTATGATAGACCTTACTGCTGGCAGCCTGCCTCTGAATCAGAAAGGGCTGATTCCAGTGGTTGCATCAGTAGTCAGACTTTACTGCTGGCAGCCTCCCTCTGAATCAGAAAGGGCTGACTCCAGTGGATGCAGCTCTTGTTAGACCTTACTGCTGGCAGCCTGCATCTAAATCAGAAAAGGCTGACTCCAGTGGTTGCAGCTCATGTTAGACCTTACTGGTGGTAATCTACCTCTGAATCAGAAAGGGCTGATTCCAGTGGTTGCAGCTCATGTTAGACTGTACTGCTGACAACCTCCCTCTGAATCAGAAAGGGATGTCTCCATTGGTTGCATCTCATGTTAGACCTTACTGCTGGCAGCCTGCCTCTGAATCAGAAAGGGCTGACTCCAGTGGTTGCATCACATGTTAGACCTTACTGCTGGCAGCCTGTCTCTTAATCAGAAAGGGCTGACTCCAGTGGTTGCATCTCATTTTAGACCTTACCGCTGGCAGCCTGCCTCTGAATCAGAAAGGGTGACTTTGTGGTTGTATATCATGTTAGACCTTACTGCTGCCAGTCTACCTCTGAATCAGAAAGAGCTGACTTCAGTGTTGCATGTCATGTTAGACCTTACTGCTTGCAGCCTGCCTTTGAATCTGAAAGAGCTTACTCCAGTGGTTGCATCCATGTTAGACATTACTGCTGGCAGCCTGCCACTGAATCAGAAAGTGCTGACTCTAGTGGTTGCATCTCATGTTAGACCTTACTGCTGGCAGCCTGCCTCTGAATCACAAAGGTCTGTCTCCATTGGTTGCATCTCATGTTAGAGCGTACTTTTGGCAGCCTGCCTCTGTATCAGAATGGGCTGACTCTAGTGATTGCATTTTATGTTAGACCTTACTGCTGGCAGCCTGCCTCACAGTCAGAAAGGGCTTACTCCAGTGATTTCATCTCATGTTAGACCTTACTGCTGGCAGCCTGCCACTGAATCAGAAAGTGCTGACTCCAGTGGTTACATCTCATGGTATATCTTACTGCTGGCAGTCTGCCTCTGAATCAGAAAAGGCCACATCCTGTGATTGCATCTCATGGAAGACCTTACTGCTGACAGTCTACCTCTGAATCAGAAATGGCTTACTCCATTGGTTGCATCTCATGTCAGACCATACTGTTGTCAGCCTGCCTCTGAATCACAAAGGGCTGACTCTAGTGATTGCATCTCATGTTAGTCCTTACTGCTGGCAGTCTGCCTTTGAATCAGAAAGAGCTGACTGCAGATGTTGCTCTTTATGTTAGTCCTTACTGTTGGCAGCCTGCCTCTGAATCAAGAGGGCTGACTCCAGTGGTTGCTTCTCATGTTAGACGTTACTGCTGGACGCCTGTGTCTGAATCAGGAAGAGCTGACTCCAGTGGTTGCATCTCATCTTTGACCTTCCTGCTGGCAGCTTGCCTCTGAATTAGAATGGACTGACCCCAGTGGTTGCATCTCAGGTTAGACATTACTGCATGCAGCATTCCTGTGAATCAGAAGGGTCTGACTCCAGAGATTGCATTTCAGGTTAGACCTTACTGCTGGCAGCCTGCCTCTGAATCAAAAGGTTCTGACTCCAGAGATTGCATTTCATGTTAGATCTTACTGCTGGCAGCCTGCCTCACAGTCAGAATGGGCTGACTCCAGTGGTTGCTCTCAGGTTAGACCTTACTACTGGCAACCTGCCTTTGAATCCGAAAGGGCTGACCCCAGTGGTTGCATCTCATGTCAGACCTTACTGCTGGCAGCCTGCCTTTGAATCAAAAAGGGCTTACCCCAGTGGTTGCATCTTATGTTAGATGTTACTGCTGTCAGCCTCCCTCTGAATCAGAAAGGACTGACTCCGGTGGTTGCATCTCATGTTAGACTTTACTGCTGGCAGCCTGCCTCTGAATCAGAAAGGCCTGTTTCCAGTGGTTGCATCCCATGTTAGACCTTACTGCTGGCAGCCTGCCACTGAATCAGAAAGTGGTGACTCCAGTGGTTGCATCTCATGGTAGACCTTACTGCTGGCAGTCTGCCTCTGAATCAGAAAGGGCTGAATCCAGTGGCTGTATCTCATGTTAGACCTTACTGCTGGCAGCAGCATGCCTCTTGATCAGAAAGGGCTGTCTCTAGTGATTGCATCTCATGTTAGACCTTACTGCTGGTAGGCTGCCTCTCAGTCCCAAAGGGCTGACTCCATTGGTTGCTTCTCATCTTAGACCGTACTGTTGGCAGCATGCCTCTTGATCAGAAAGGGCTGACCCCAGTGGTTGCATCTCATGTCAGACCTTACTGCTGGCAGCCTGCCTTTGAATCAAAAAGGGCTTACCCCAGTGGTTGCATCTTATGTTAGATGTTACTGCTGTCAGCTTGCCTCTGAATTAGAAAGGGCTGACTCCGGTGGTTGCACCTCATGTTAGAACTTACTGCTGACAGCCTCCCTCTGAATCAGAAAGGACTGACTCCGGTGGTTGCATCTCATGTTAGACTTTACTGCTGGCAGCCTGCCTCTGAATCAGAAAGGCCTGTTTCCAGTGGTTGCATCCCATGTTAGACCTTACTGCTGGCAGCCTGCCACTGAATCAGAAAGTGGTGACTCCAGTGGTTGCATCTCATGGTAGACCTTACTGCTGGCAGTCTGCCTCTGAATCAGAAAGGGCTAAATCCAGTGGCTGTATCTCATGTTAGACCTTACTGCTGGCAGCAGCATGCCTCTTGATCAGAAAGGGCTGTCTCTAGTGATTGCATCTCATGTTAGACCTTACTGCTGGTAGGCTGCCTCTCAATCCCAAAGGGCTGACTCCATTGGTTGCTTCTCATCTTAGACCGTACTGTTGGCAGCATGCCTCTTGATCAGAAAGGGCTGACTCTAGTGATTGCATCTCATGTTAGACCTTACTGCTGGCAGCCTGCCTCCGTCAGAAAGGGCTGACTCCAGTGGTTGCATCTCGTTAGACCTTACTGCTGGCAGCCTGCCTCTGAATCAGACAGGGCTGACTCCAGTGGTTGCATCTCAGGTTAGATCTTGCTGTTGGCAGCATGCCTCTGATTTATAAATTGCTGACTCCAGTGGTTGCATCTCAGGTTAGACCTTGATGTTGGCAGCATGCCTCTGGATCAGAAATGGCTGACTCCAGTGGTTGCATCTGATGTTAGATGCTACTGCTGGCAGTCTGCTTGAAAATTAGAAAGGGCTGACTCCAGAGGTTGCTTCTCATGTTAGACGTTACTGCTGGAAGCCTGTCTCTGAATCAGGAAGAGCTGACTCCAGTGGTTGCATCTCATCTTAGATTTTCCTGCTGACAGCTTGCCTCTGAATCAGACATGGCTGACTCCAGTGATTGCATCTCAGGTTAGACCTTGCTGTTGGCAGCATGCCTCTGAATCACTCCAGTGGTTGCACCTTATGTTAGATTCTACTGCTGGCAGACTACCTTTGAATCAGAAGGGGCTGACTCCAGTGGCTGCATCTCAGGTTAGACCTTTCTGCTGGTAGCCTGCAGTTGAATCAGAAAGGGGTGACTCCAGTGGCTGCATATCAGGTTATATGTTACTGTTGGCAGTCTGCCTGTGAATTAGAAAGGGCTGACTCCAGAGGTTGCATTTCAGGTTAGACATTACTGCTGGCAACCTTCTTATGAATCAGAAGGGGCTGACTTCAGTGGTTGCATCTTAGATTAGACCTTACTATTGGCAGCCTGCCTCTGAATCAGAAATGGCTGACTCCAGCGGTGGCATCTCATGTTGGAGTGACTGCCAGCATCCTGCCTCTGACTCAGACAGGGGCTGACACCAATGGTTGCATCTCATGATAGATCTTACTGCTTGCAGCCTGCCTCTGAATCAGAAAGGGCTGACTCCAGTGGTTGCATCACTAGTTAGACCTTACTGCTGACAGCCTCCCTCTGAATCAGAAATGGCTGACTCCAGTGGTTGCAGCTCTTGTTAGACCTTACTGCTGGCAGCCTGCATCTGAATCAGAATGGGCTGACTCCAGTGGTGGCAGCTCATGCTAGACCTTACTGGTGGTAATCTACCTCTGAATCAGAAAGGGCTGATTCCAGTGGTTGCAAGTCATAGGTTCATAGGTTCATAGGTTCATACTAGGCTATCTGCCCTAGGGCATTTATAAGCCTAGCCAGAATGTGTTTGGCTTTCGCCACCCATTTTAAATTTATTTTGCTATGCCCTTTTTCGAGGTTAGTATACTGTGCCTCTGTCTAACAGTGACACAGAAGTGATACCCGGGGTAAACCTACGATCTCCCATCCACTCATCAAGATTCCTCTTGAAGAGAGTCAATGAGGGACTCTGCCTAACCTGGACTGGGTTTTTATTCCAGAGTGAAGGGAGCCTCTGGGTTATGAATTTGTCCCTCCAGCATGTCCTATTTATTTCAGTGCTGAGGTTCAAGTCTCTCGAGCGTAGCTCAATGGGATTTGGATTTTCTGAGGTGCAGCATGTCCATTAATTCCAGGTTGGACATGGCTTTATACGTCAGGCACAGATCGCCTCTGAACAGGCGGTATGCCACTGAGTAGAGCTGGAGTTTCTTTAACCGGGCAGCATATGGCATCTGTTTGAGCCCTTTGATCCTCTTGGTGAGGTACTTTTGGGGTCTTTCCAGTTGCTGCAGGTGTCTGGTAAGGAACATCCCAAAGGCATTGTACTCAATTATGGGCCTGATGAGGGATGAGTAAAGAGGCACGATGACCTCCCTGATCTAGATGTGAATCCCTTCATGATTAGGTGGGCTATATAAAATGTTTTTCTAACCACTTTGGCCATGTGGTTGTCAAATGAGAGATTGCTATCAACTTGGGTCCCCAGGTCCCTAATTACTTCTTCTGTACTTAATGGATTACCACCTATGTGGTAATTTGTGGGCACTTTGTTTTTGCCAAAGGGATGACTATACACTTTTGGCATTTAGCTTGAGGCCATGGCTCTGGCACCAGTTGTCTGTTTCTATGAGGCCCTTTTGGATGATGCTTGTGTCGGCTGGAGAGTCGATTATGGTGCCCAGTTTGCAGTCATCTGTGAACTTGGTCAGCCACAGTCCTTCCGTGTTGGCCTGTACCTCCGAGAAATATATACCGAACAAGAGAGGTCCCAGGACTGAGCCTTGTGGGACACCACTTGTAACTGGTTTGGAGTCTGACATGGCTCCAGCAATTCTAACCATGTGGGTTCTGTCCTTGAGCCAGTTTGCAATCCATCTAGTGACATAGGGGTTTATATTTAAGCTGGTGAGCTTATCTATAATGCCCGAGTGAGGTATTGTATTAATGGCTATAGCGAGGTCCAGGTAAGCTGTGTGGACCACCTTCCCCTCGTCAATGGCCTTGGTGACTGTTTCAAAGAAATCAACCAGGTTTAAGAGGCAGGATCTGCCCTTAACAAAGCCGAACTGGGTAGGATCCAGTGTCTGTAGGTCCCCAATATCTTTATTTATGAGGTCCATGATGATTCTTTCCATAGCTTTGCAGACCAAGCTAGTCAGGCTTATGGGGCGATAGTTTCCAGGATCCATTGAGGCACCACCTTTATGGAGAGGGACCACTGTTGCTGTACGCCACTCTTTGGGCACATATCCTGTAGTAAGGCTGAGATTGAACAGTAGTTTTATGTTTGGGTTTAGCTCTTCTTGGAGTTCATGTAGGATGCACCCGGGACACCGTCTGGTCCCATTGATGCTGTGTTTTTTGCTTTGGAGAGGGCAGCTCTTACTTGAGCATCTGAGATGTCAGGGGGGCAGCACTCTGCTGGGATAGATATTTGCCCTTTGGTGGTGGGGAGTTTGCGCTGAACCTGTCAGCTAGGATGTTGGCAATGTCTGTGGGTTCGTGTATTTTTGTCATTTAGGACTAATTCTGAGCATATCTGGGAATTACCACCCAGGTTCCTAACATAACTAAAGAAAGCCTTGTGATTATCCTTAGTGTCCTGTGCAATTTTTCTCTCGAAGCTGGCCTTAGACAATTTTATGAGTGCCCGTAGTTTTTTGCTAATACTGATAAGTGATGCCTTCCCTTTTTGGGATTTTGCTCTATCATTTAGTAGCTTCCTCCTTCTATTGTATAGTTTGTTTATGGCTGGGGTCCACCAGACAGGACGTCTGCCTTTGGAGGATTGGGTCTTGGTTTTATTTGGGATCGCATGATCCATGCATTCCTGAAGGTGTTTATAGAATGTGTTTATAAAGGATTCTGTGGTCTGGGCCGTATTTTCCACAGGCCCGGGGGCTTTGAAGGATTCCACCTCGGTTTTGAGGAGTGTGAAATTTGCTTTAGAGAAGTTTTTCACTGTGGTTTTCTGGGCAGGGGGTGGAGTCGGGATGTGAATATCCAGTGAGATTAGTTTATGGTCTGATCTTACCAGTGAGGGATACACTTCTGGTCTGGAGCATAGAGTCCCCATGTTGGTGATGATCAGGTCCAGTATGTTTTCCCCTCTTGTGGGAGTGGTAACAAGTTGTTCCATAGCATTTGAGTTTATAAATTCTAGGAACCTTTGGGCTAGGGTGTTGGAGCTAGAGTAATGCTCCCAGTCTATGTTTGGGTAGTTGAAGTCGCCCAATATAATGGTGTTTGGAGAGACCTTCATATTTTCCAGTGTTCTCAGGAAGGCATAGTGGGGTTCCTGGGTTTGGGAGGGTGGTCTGTAGCAGGCTATAAACTGGAAGGCAGTTTTACCCACTGTTAGTTGCACATGGATAGTCTCTGATGCTTCGTGCTTTGCCACCAACCTGGAGGTGTGGGTATCTTTGATGAATATCGATACTTCCCCTCCTTTTGTGGTTCGGTTCAAGTCTTGAGGCCGAAAAGCATGGTATGAGGTATAACCTGGTAGTGCTGGGGTGCTCTCGGGAGCCCTGAACCAGGTTTCTGTTACTGCACAGATATCGATGTTCTCCATGCTAAGGAGAGTTTCGAGTGCGTGCATCTTGAGGTTTAGACTTCTGGCGTTGAGTAGCATTACTCTTAGTTTCTTATCCCTTGTGATACCTATGGAGGTGGGTTTGTCTTTTGAGCCTTGCCTAAAAAAGGCACTATGGGGGTAGCAAGAGCCTTTGCCAATATCCGAAAGCCCAGGGGTGACAGGTGCAAGCCGTCCCTAGCGAAGAATCGTGGCTTGTCGAGCATATTATCCCAAGCTGACAGGCATTGGATCCCCTTTGAATGACACCAGTACTTAAGCCAATTGTTGAAATTGATCATCTTGTCTTCATATTGTGGCATCATTCTTGGTGAGGGTAAGATGCTACTCAAGGTCAGGGTCATACTGGCCTGGGCTACATGCTCAGAGAGCTCCTCTATGTCTCTTTTCATGTAGTCCAGGAGGTGCCTCAGGTCATTCACACCAGCATGGACAATGACTGAGTCATATTTGTACTTGCCTTGAAGTGACCTGAGTGCTTGTGTTATGTGGCGGATCCTAGCGCCCGACAGGCTGCTCATCGTAACCCTCTCCTTGTTTAGCCTGGTGAGCGGGACGTCAGTGTGCCTGACGATAGAGTCACCTATTACAAGTGTATCAGGTGTGTTCTTTAGTCTTAAGGGCTGTGACTGTTCGGCACACTGGCTTTGTGAGATATGTGTTGCACGTGTTTTGTTTTGGGGTAGCGGTTGCTTGGGTGTCTGCTTTGGAGGTCTCTGCTGCTTAGGCAGATCTTTATTTAGAGCCTCCGAGTATGTTTTTGTGTGATTATGTGTTTGGTTTGCTGTCGTGGTAGGTCTATGTGAGACTGGAATTGTAGTGAGTGTGGTTTCCTTCTCCTCCTGACTGGTTATGCCAGTACTGAGCTTAGCCTCCAGTTTGGCTATATGGTTGCATCTCTCACATGTGTTGGAATTTGTTGGGAGGAGGAGAGGGTTGTCTGTGTACATGAGGCAGTTGTAACATTGCCTCAAGATTCCCAGATTCACCAGCTGGACCGGAGAGGAGATTGACAACTGACCTTTGGACATGCTAGAATAATATTGGGAATTCCTTTATAATTGAAAACAAGGGCCAGTGGGGAGTGAGGGTGTAGTGCTTTTAATTTTTAGTGCTGACTTATATTAGACCTCATGTTAGACCGTACTGCTGATAGCATGCCTCTGAATCAGAAAGGGCTGTCTCCAGTGGTTGCATCTCATGTTAGACCTCACTGCTGGCAGCCTGCCACTGAATCAGAAAGTGCTGACTCCATGGTTGCATCGCATGTTAGACCTTATTGCTGGCAGTCTGCTTCTGAATCAGAAACGGCTGACTCCAGTGGTTGCATCACATGTTAGACCTTACTGCTGGCAGCCTGCCTTTTAATCAGAAAGGGCTGACTCTAGTGGTTGCATCTCCTCTTAGACCAGAAAGGGCTGACTCTAGTAGTTGCATCTCCTCTTAGACCTTACTGCTGACAGCCTGTCTTTGATTCAGAAAGGGGACCCTGTGGTTGTATTTCATGTTAGACCTTTCTTCTGGCAACCTACCTTTGAATCAGAAAGGGCTGACATCAGTGTTGCATCTCATATTAGACCTTACTGTTGGCAGCCTGCCTTTGAATCTGAAAGGGCTTAATCCAGTGGTTGCATCCCATGTTAGACCTTACTGCTTGCAGCCTGCCACTGAATCAGAAAGTGCTGACTCTGGTGGTTGCATCTCATGGTAGACCTTACTGCTGGCAGTCTGCCTCCTGCCTCTGAATTAGAAATGGCTAAATCCTGTGGTTGCATCTCATGTTAGACCTTACTGCTGGCAGCCTGCCTCTGAATCACAAAGGGCTGACTCCATTGGTTGCATCTCATGTTAGACCATACTTTTGGCAGCCTGCCTCTGAATCAGAAAGAGCTGACTCTAGTGACTGCATCTTATGTTAGACCTTACTTCTGGCAGTCTGCCTCTGAATCAGAAAGGGCTGAATCCTGTGGCTGCATCTCACATTAGACCTTACTGCTGGCAGCCTGCCTCTGAATCAGAAAGGGCTGATTCCAGTGGTTGCATCACATGTTAGACCTTACTGCTGGCAGCCTGCCTCACAGTCAGAAAGGGCTGACTCCAGTGGTTGCATCTCATCTTAGACCTTACCACTGGCAGCCTGGCTCTGAATCAGAAAGGGTGACTTTGTGGATGTCCTTCATGGATGCATCTGCAGTCATAACAAATGGGTTGTCCTGTCGTCAGGCAGCCCTTCGGTCGGCCGGATTCCAAAGTCTGGGTCCGGCCGCTGATGTCGCACTTCACCCGACGTCATCACTGCTGGTCTTCGGGTATAAAGGCATCAGCCGACGCCATTTTCCTCAGTCTTTCTTGCCGCGTGGCGCCCGAAGCAGAAGCTGTTCGCAAGTGCCGGTCGGTCAGATCCAGAGATTACTACTACCGAATACTACTTCGAAGACTACTAAAAGCTAAGTACCCGTTGGGGACTCTTTCTTGCCTCAGCCGATGTCAGAAAAAGTCAATAACTGTTTAACTTGTGGGAAACAAATACCTCATAAAGATTTCCACTCTTACTGTCTGCCTTGCTTAGGCCCAGACCACGACGTAGCAGCCTGTTCGGCCTGTGCTTCCTTCAACCGACGAACGCTTAGGCGTCGGTCGGACTTTGCTGAACAGTTTTTCGGCTCAGATTTTGCGTACATTATGCCGTCGGATCCTCCGACTACCCAAATTGTTAAAAAACGCAAAGAAAAAGACCGACACTCGCGGTCTGCGGTTTCGGCCGAAACCACGGTTAAGCAAGCCTCGAGTGTCTCGGTTTCGGCCGAAACCGAGAAAACCGGTCAATCTTCAGCCGAATCCATGACTACTACTGAGGCTCCTGCTACCTTAGTTGAATTGGCCTCAGAAATTTTGCCTACAACTGTGGTCCCTAGTGATTTATCAGACACCATCCCTTTGGATGTTTCTACCCCAGCACGTGGTGCTGCTAGGCCTCCTGCAGCCATGTCGATTAAGGCCTTTGCCAGGGCTAAAGCAGCCAAATCTGTTAAATCAGTGCCTGTTAAGCCCTCCTCACACAGGCCCACTTCAAGTTCACAAATGCTTACTCTGGCAGAAGATTTAATATCCTTAATTAGGGGATCCCAATCTCACCCAGACAGGGCCTCTCAGCCCCAGAAAGAGACCTAGAGCAGAGCCCCCCGAGCCAGTGTCCTCTGATGATTCTGCGGATGACTCAGACATTACAGACCAGCCAGAGGCTCCTTTTTCTACTTATGAAGATTTCGATGCTGAAGAATCCATTCCAGCTGCCTGTCCACCAGAGGAATTTTCCTTTGGGGAAACCTTACATGCCATGAGAGAACAATTCCAATGGCAGGGACAAGATTTCTCATATTCAAGAAAAAGGCTTAGGACTTTTCTGCACTTACCACAACATAGGCCCTTAGCTATACCTCCTGTACTGCCTGTTGTGGATGATGCATTTAATGGTGTTTGCACTGCTCCTGATTCTTTACCTCCAGCCCCTGCCAAACCAGATAGATTTTACAGGGTGCCGGGCACTCATCACCACCTATACAAGGCCCCACTTGCAGATCCCGAAACTATATCCCAGGGGCCTAAGGCAGTAGCCTCGACCACAGCAAAAAACCCTATTCCTTCTGAAAGGGAATCCAGGTCCTTAGAGAGATGGGGGAAAAAGTTTACACCTCTGCTACTCTCTCAGCTAGAGCTTTAAACTGTCAGTTTCATATGATCCAATACCAAGAGTTTATGCTTGATCAGTTAACTAAAAAACTGTCCTCTGATGAATCCTTAGATAAGAAATATGTATTAGAAATGGTGAATAACATCCAACAGGTTAGTAACCATTCCTTAAAATGTGGCTATGATGCACTGGAGGCTTCATTTAGATCAGCCATGACTGGCACAGTGATAAGAAGGCATGCATGGTTGAAAGAACAGGTCTTACCGGATCATGTTAAAGCAAAGCTGTTAGATGCTCCTATGGATAAGGCCAGTCTATTTGGTACACCTGCCCAGCAAGTATTGAAGAAAATGGAAGAAAAGGCTAAATCTGTACAAACAGTTAAAGATTTCTTACAGGTTCAGCCCCCAAGGTTTAGCAGGAACTGGCCTGCCAAAAATTGGTCCTTTCCAGACTCCACAAAATCCCAAAGGGGCAGGAATAGACGCTCTAGAGGCAGAAATCAATCCAGAGGAGGTGCCTACAGAGGACGACAGTGGCAAGGCAATAACCGAGGCACAGACACAACCACTGCCACTGCAACAGGACAATCACAGTGACTTGGCTCTGACACCGCCTACCAGGAAGCAAATAGCAGCACCTTTAGGCGGAAAGTTAGCCTTATTTTCGAAAAATTGGCACTATATCACAAAAGACAAGTGGATTTTGCAAACCATAGACCAAGGCTACCGGTTCCATTTCCACACCTTACCAGTAAAAGAGGAATGCCAAACCTACCTCCAAATCAAAAATAGAAGCTCTACAGCAGATAGCGAAATTAACAAAGATGAGAGCTGTGGAAAGAGTACCAATAACAGAACAGGGCAAAGGATTCTACTCCAGACTCTTCCTAGTACCAAGAAAAGAGAAAAGTTGGAGACCTATTCTCGACCTGTCCATCTTAAACACATACATCATTGTCCCAAAATTCAAAATGCTGACCCTACAGCAACTTCTTCCCATGCTGGGCAAGGAGTGTTGGCTGGTGACTCTAGATCTCAAGGAGGCATACCTGCACGTCCCCATTCGACCAAATTGCAGAAGATACCTCAGATTTCTTGCAGGATCAGAGCATTATCAATTCTCAGCATTGCCCTTTGGCTTATCTACTGCACCCAGAGTATTCACAAAATGCCTGGCATCAGTAATCGCTCACTGCAGACTACAGGGAATCCAAATTTATCCATACCTGGACGACTGCCTGTTACAAGCGGACAACAAAAGCAAGCTGACAACAGATTTACAAAGGGTCATTTACTTGCTACAAGCCCTGGGATACACAGTCAATTTACAAAAGTCAAGGCTGATACCATCCCAAACAAGAACATTCTTGGGCGCGGAATTGGACACAGTAAAACAAATGGCATCCCTAACTGCAGAAAAACAAAAAGAACTCCCTCTTTACTTCTTGGCATTAACAAAGCAGAACAAACTAACAGCAAGAAAAGTCCTGCAGGCCTTGGGCTTCATGGCATCATGCATAATCTTGTTCCCACATGCCAGACTGCATACGAGAAAGCTACAGTGGTACCTAAAGAATTTATGGTCTCAGCACAGGCACAGCTTAGAAACAGAAATCCCACTAATCCCATGCCTAAAACAGGAGTTCCTATGGTGGGCTCAAGCATGCCAGTCAAACCCAGGCTTACCCTTCCACAACTTTCGAGCAAGCCAAACCATCACAACGGACGCCTCAGACCTAGGATGGGGGGGCGCACATGCTGGACAAATGCATACAAGGATTGTGGACTCAAGACCAGCTGCACCTGCACATAAACCAAAAGAAATGCTGGCAGTAAAACTGGCAATCCAAAAATTCAGACCATTCCTCAAAGAAGGCCATTTGATGATAAGGACAGACAACACCACAGTCATGTGGTACATCAACAAACAGGGAGGCACTCATTCATACCCCTATGCAGAATGACTTTGGACCTTTGGAATCTGGCTCTCAGCTACAACATCCAGTTACAGGCAATATTTGTGCCGGGAAAAGAGAACACCCTAGCAGACATGTTAAGCAGAACCACCTCGGATGCTCACGAATGGATGCTACACCCGGTCATCTTCAAGGCCATCACAAAGAAATGGGGAATGCCACAAATAGATCTATTCGCATCCCCACTCAATCACCAGCTCAAAAAATTCTGCACAAGGACATTCCACCCACTTGCATGGAAGGTGGACTCTCTATCCTTTAGCTGGAAAGGCCTGACAGCATATGCATTTCCACCTCTTCCCTTGATGCACAAGGTACTACTGAAAATCAAAGAGGAACATCCAAGGATAATCCTGATAGCTCTGAACTGGCCAAGACAACACTGGTACCCATTGCTGAGGAGCATGTCTCGGGAGAGAATGTGGTCAATACCCCTGATGCCTTTGATGTTAACTCAGAACAACTACAACATCATGCATCCAAACCTAAAACCTTGCAACTGACTGCCTGGAACATCACATAGCAGCAACTAACCCAGACCTTTCCCAAAGGGTTAAAGACATTATCCTTGAAGCCCGCAGACCTTCAACAAGAAGGAACTATGCAGGAAAATGGAAAAGGTTTGTCATTTGGAGTACTGAAAGAGGAAAAGATGTATCGAACATAGATATTGCTAACATTCTGGAGTACTTGGCAGAGCTTCTACATACAGGCCTGTCCTATTCCTCCATCAAGATACATGCATCAGCTATTTCAGCAGAATACAGCTCCGATCCACCTGTCTTTTCGCATCCTCTACTCAGGCAGTTCCTCAGAGGGATCAAGAATGTAAAACCTCCTAGGAAACCACCATTACCAGCATGGGACTTGAACTTTGTGCTAGAAAAGTTGACACTCCCTCCGTTTGAACCAGCAGCAACAGCAGATTTGCAACACCTGTCATGGAAAACTGCTTTCCTACTGGCAATTACCTCAGCAAGGAGGGTTTCGGAACTACAGGCCTTAATGGCAGTGCAACCCTTCCTAATCTTCCATCAAGATAGGGTGTCCATGAGAACTAATCCTACATTTATGCCTAAGGTGGTATCCAGAGTGTCTTTAAACCAGGCAATCCACCTACCTACCTTCTTTCCCAATCCACAGAACAGGGGGAAAGACTGCTGCATACCTTGGATGTACATAGGCAGTTACGCTACTACCTGGACAGAACCAAAGGTAACAGAAAAACTGACCAGCTTTTAGTAGCCTATGCAACAGGAAGGGAAGGAAAAGCAATTTCCAAACAGACAATCTCCAAATGGATAGGAAATTGCATAAGATTCTGTTACTCCTACCATGGAAAACCAATTCCACAGAACATAAGACCTCATTCTACAAGGGCTACAGCCACTACCACAGCTTTCTTACGAGGAGTGGCAACCAAGGACATTATTGAGGCGGCTACTTGGACCTCCGTGCATACATTTGCCAAGCATTATAATTTACCTCTATACTCTAGTTCCTGGGCAGGGTTTGCCACTGCTGTACTGCAAGGGATCCTAACTACACCATAATTTTTCTTCCTCCACCCCTAGTTTGGCTATGGTATTCTACCCATTTGTTATGACTGCAGATGCATCCATGAAGGACATAGTACAGTTTTGTACCTACCATAAATGTAGATGTCTGAACTGGATAGCATCTGCAGTCAGGATTACCCACCCTCCTTCCCCTCTGTGGTACTCTTAGGGTATTTACCCTCCTAATAGCTAGCTGGGGGGGGAGTCTCTTATGGTGTATTTGTTTGTATATATGTACATACATGCTTATTTTTTGTGTTTGCCTTCTACTTTTTTGGAAACATTGGCATTTATCCAAAATTTAGCCTTCCAAGAGGGCAACTGGCATCTGGGGCAAGAAACACTGAGGAAAATGGCATCGGCTGATGCCTTTATACCCGAAGACCAGCAGTGATGACGTCGGGTGAAGTGCGACATCAGCCGAAGCCGGACCCAGACTTTGGAATCCGGCCGACCGAAGGCAGTGGCGGCTGGTGACTTCAAATCACAGGGGGGCTGCAGGAGACGCTGAATGGGTGGGGTCAAAGGGAAGGGGTGTGGTCAACCATAAAGGGGAGGAGCTATGCACAAAACCACAAAAAACTAACTTTAATTAAATACGCTGCCCTGGGTGGCAAACCATCATTATGAAAGTCCAATCAAGACAAAAATAAGTGTAGAAGAATAAAAATATTTCAATGCATTGGCTGCATGACAGCTTACTTAATATCTAGATGGAAACAAAAGGTTGTGAGGCATGAAAAATAAATTACTTTTTAAATACATTACTGGAATGCCAGTCAAAATCAAGTATAAGAAAACCAGAAGCACTCAACTCAAACCACTTCTCCTTGCACTGCAGTTCTAATTATAATATATTCAGCTTTATTAAAGTACCAAGCAACATGCTGAAAGTAGAAATCTATGTGATGCCCCACTTGTAAAAATGTTTCTTATCCAAAAAAGACCTGCTGCCTGACAACTTGTTTCATGGGGAAAACATGATAAAAGTAAAAATGAAAAGCAAACAAGAAACAAGCTCAAGATACATTGCTTAAAGGATTACTGTACAGGTTATGGACCACACATGATTGGCATTCTGTTTAGTTTACGGGTAAAGTCTGTAGAGATGACTGGAAGTCTCCAACAAGTGTAATGAGCTTTTAAAATAATGGAATCCTGTCCTTTAATACCCAAGGCTTATACATTATCTAGTCAAGTATTCTCTGCATGGCAACAACAGAAAGGCTTTCAATGTTGGCAATTCTTTAACAGTATGCTTATTAAAGCTTACTTGCATCTTACGATGTCAGACAAGCTTACCTTATGGTCATTAAAGCATTGCTACTTAAACACAGAGCAACAGGCACTTTGAGTAATAAGCATAAATCTGAGTAATAAGCATAAATCAACAGTACAAAATATGACAGAAACCAGACCATTCTGCAAAATCAAGGACAGATGAAAAGCCACTGTAGTACTTATGCAGTGTGTCCTCCCCATCCAAGGTAGATACAACTACTCCTTGCCTTGCTTGGACACATCCAGAGTCACTACATGGGGGAGTGGGGTGCAACAAGCATGTCACAATTTGAAGTCTCTCTGGCTGACTGTGATGGCCCTGACACATTTGTCATACCTCTCAACCTCAAGAGCAAGAAATCTGGACAAAGCCATACACAGAAGTGGGACAAAGGCACAACAATAAGGACAATTTTTAAATATTGCTCTAATAAACTTAGAAAGATAATAGAATAGGTCTTGCATTAGTATGAATTTTCTGAAGGGTATAAAATCTGAAACTCAAATGTCTGTCATTTTCTAACTTCAGTCTTTAGTGATTTGTCACTAATTTGCCAAAAACACAATTTTATGAAAAATGGACCAAAATGTGATGCAAAAATATAAAATAGACACACAATACAGCTGCTACCTGTCAAAGAAGGGACACTTTAATATTAGTACTGCTACCTTGAGCAGCTGACAAAATAAAAGAATCTACATGCATTTCAAGTAATCTATAACTTTGATTATTACAGTTATTTCTTAATTGTAAACCCTCCATGTTTTCTTCCAAAATTGCTATTTTGCGGAGGGATTATTAGTGGGAAGAGCAACATTTTGAGCCAAAAATTGGGGACAGTTGAGAGGTTGGCTATGCCTAATTCTATAAAGCAATTTATTTGCATGTACCTCTCAACCTGTTAATGCAGTAAATCTGAACAAGGCCAAATATATTGGGGGCACATATAAACAGTACTAAAAATTGACACAAAAGTTCCTGAAGTCCACAACACAACTCACAACTTGTAAGCCCAACACAGCTCAAAAAGTCAGGAACCACGATAGTACTGCTGTTAGTTTCTTTTATTAAAAAAACATGCACCAACGATGACACTATTAGTTGAGCGCTTTCATCTAGTGAATCTAGATTTCTTCAGAACATCAGACAAACTGTTTGAATACACTTTAAATACCTTAATTACCCGCCTTTTTCTAAAAACAATTACCCAATTACATACATTTAACCCTATGCATCTCTTATGCAGTAAAATATCCATCTAAAACTTGATTAACCATCTTATCCTTTAAATCTATTGCAAACTTGCTGCATAATGTGCTTGTTGTTAAAATATAACTTAGAAACGCATCAGTATTCACAAATGAATCATATTATTGCTGTATGCGCAAATACTGCTGTTATAGATAAAAAAATGTATAAATAGAATATATATGTTATGCTAAAAAATACAAAATTTGATGAATAATTTGATGAAAATGCAGTACAAAAGAATCAACCAACACAATAACTGTTGTTACATACATAGTGATAGCTTATCTTGTATAATATCTAACATTTTTTATTTACCTCAATATTTCCACAAAATCAAGATTATACCCTCACTAAGGGTTTAGTAGGAATTACTTCATTTAGGCCAGGTGGTGTGGCAGCCTCGAGCCGCAGCTGCCACTTGATTTCTTTTTCTCCCACAATGGCCTTTGTATTACCTCCTCTAGGATTTATGCTGACCACATCCAAAATACCAAATTTGAAACCCGTGCATGTCTCGCTATTTAGTATATGTCGGGACAATGCATTATTGGTATCATTTCTCTTAATGCAATAGGTGTGGTCATAAATTCTATTTTTAAGAAAACGGTCCGTCATTCCAACATAATAACTTTGACATGTGTCACAAATAGCTAAATATACCACATGTCTAGTTAAACAATTACCATGTTTAAAATGAACCTTAGTTCTATTTCTGTCCTTTAATACTATGCTTTTGCCTTCGTATATATACTTACAATAACTACAGCTCCCACACTTCATAGTACCCCTTTTGAAGGTCTTTGTGTCTTGTATAGCACTCTGCCTTATTTCTATAAGCCTTTTGAGGCTATTACCTGTCTTATACACAAAATTGGGTACAGGGGGGATTTTGTCCTTA
Organism: Protopterus annectens; assembly: GCF_019279795.1. Lineage (NCBI taxonomy): Eukaryota > Metazoa > Chordata > Ceratodontiformes > Protopteridae > Protopterus > Protopterus annectens. Next base: position 60,297,432 of record NC_056749.1, on the reverse strand, counting down.
ATCACTGGATCACTTGTCAAAATGTGCCAGTGTTTGGTAATAATTTGCTTAACCTGCTGTGTATATTGTCCATACTTCACAATACAGGCCCTATTATAATATTCACCCTCTGTATTGTTGTGTGGATTGTTCTTTTGAATACCTATGCCTAATAGTGGGGGAAATTTTCTACCCCATTCCTGGGTTACATATACTGTTAAATCATCCAACATCTTGTCAGGGTATCCCTTTTCTCTGAACATGGCCACCATAAAACTAACCTCTTTAAGCATAGTACCCCTATCTGATGTCATCCTCGCTGCCCTTATTAACTGTCCTTTCACTATATTGTACTTGACTTTGTATGTGTGGGCACTAGTGTAATGCAAATATCCATTGCTATAAGTCTCTTTTCTATGGATCCTGGACTGAAATGTCTTTCCATCATTGTAGACATATACATCTAGATAGTTTATTCCTTGTCTATCAAATTGGTGAGTAAATTTTAAATAATTAGTAGTACCATTGATGTAATTTATAAACTCTTCTAATTCTTGACTATTACCTGTCCATAAAAGAAACATATCATCCAGGTATCTTACATAAGTTTTAATTTTGCTCATCCAACTTGTATTTAAAATATAAGTTGTTTCCCAATCTAGGAGAACCATGTTGGCATACATGGGGGCACACGCTGCCCCCATTGCCACACCTGAGATTTGTTTATAATATTCTCCTTCGAAAAAAATATAATTGTGGTCGAGTACTATTTCCATAAATGAGGACAGTAGGGCAATCTCTTCTTGTTGTAACCCACTAAATTTGTTAAGGCTCTGCATAAATTTTTGACCACACCTATTGCATTAAGAGAAATGATACCAATAATGCATTGTCCCGACATATACTAAATAGCGAGACATGCACGGGTTTCAAATTTGGTATTTTGGATGTGGTCAGCATAAATCCTAGAGGAGGTAATACAAAGGCCATTGTGGGAGAAAAAGAAATCAAGTGGCAGCTGCGGCTCGAGGCTGCCACACCACCTGGCCTAAATGAAGTAATTCCTACTAAACCCTTAGTGAGGGTATAATCTTGATTTTGTGGAAATATTGAGGTAAATAAAAAATGTTAGATATTATACAAGATAAGCTATCACTATGTATGTAACAACAGTTATTGTGTTGGTTGATTCTTTTTGTACTGCATTTTCATCAAATTATTCATCAAATTTTGTATTTTTTTTAGCATAACATATATATTCTATTTATACATTTTTTTATCTATAACAGCAGTATTTGCGCATACAGCAATAATATGATTCATTTGTGAATACTGATGCGTTTCTAAGTTATATTTTAACAACAAGCACATTATGCAGCAAGTTTGCAATAGATTTAAAGGATAAGATGGTTAATCAAGTTTTAGATGGATATTTTACTGCATAAGAGATGCATAGGGTTAAATGTATGTAATTGGGTAATTGTTTTTAGAAAAAGGCGGGTAATTAAGGTATTTAAAGTGTATTCAAACAGTTTGTCTGATGTTCTCAAGAAATCTAGATTCACTAGATGAAAGCGCTCAACTAATAGTGTCATCGTTGGTGCATGTTTTTTTAATAAAAGAAACTAACTGCAGTACTATCGTGGTTCCTGACTTTTTGAGCTGTGTTGGGCTTACAAGTTGTGAGTAGTACTAAAAATTGCTCTTGTATAAATTGAGACAGTTGATAGAATGGCTCTTACTTTAAAATGCATTTTTATGAAGGTTATGAAGTCTGAAACTTATTATTTAGTGACTTCTGGCAAATCATTTAGGAATTAAAACTACAAATTTTATGAACAACAAACCAAAAATAAGAAGCAAAAATCTATTCATTCTTTGAAAATCTGGACAGTTGGGAGGTATAGTTCAGCTGGGCCTGTCTGAGTTTGCTGCCCCCCCCCCGACAAAATAATGGTTGAATGGAGCCTCTGCAGCCATTCCAATGAGCCATTACTTGGCTATTTCACTCCATTTACCATAAACACTAATGTGCATACTGCTTTACTTCAATGATGAGTTGGACTTCATTTGAAAGTTTTATTTTGTATTTTACAGCACAAACACTAAGTCATCTGTTAAACAAAGCAATGCAGTCTCACAATGAAAACTTAGCATTAAAACTTCTCTGCCCTTGAAACTCACATTCATTGAAACAGCATTGAAACCCACATTCAAAGAAAATACATTTTGCCAGTGGCAGATAAAGATTAATTTTGGGCTGTTTTCGAATCATAGGCCCCTTGCATATGAAACATACATGTGCTCTTTGATACACCTTCCTCATTGTACTAAAATTATATTCCTTGTACAATACAGTACACTTGTTAGAGGGTGTTTTAAATTTGTTTTGAACATTTTCCAGTAAGCAATGAAACAAAACATATGCACCCATAATGGCAAAACTGCCCACTTGAGAACATTTATCATAAACAAGTCTACTCAGACTTCCACAGTCCACCATTATTAGTAAATATACACAATTCTACAGTCCACCATTATTAGTAAATATGCACAATTCCACAGTGCACCATTATTAGTAAATATGCACAATTCTACAGTCCACCATTATCAGTAAATATGCACAATTCTACAGTGCACCTTTATCAGTAAATATGCACAATTCTACAGTCCATATTCAGTGAATTCAGTTCTTGCCATAGCTGTCAACCTTAGCACAAAAACCTGGACAAAGCCAATAATGGGGGAATAGAGTCCCAAAATAGGGACAAATTTAAAATATTCATCTTATAAACTTAGAAAATTGCTAGAAAAAGGTTGTGCTACTATGTATTCTGAACAACATGAAGTTTGAAATTCAAATGCCGGTCAATTTTACTGCGGACAGAACAAAACAATTTTC